>NW_018405634.1:101075-122784 GCF_002113885.1 Mizuhopecten yessoensis
CATATTATGTATGACATTGTACCCACATATTGTGTATGACATTCACCCACATGTTATGTATGACATTGTACCCACATATTGTGTATGACATTCACCTTCATTATGTATGACATTGTACCCAAATATTATGTATGACATTCACCCACATATTATGTATGACATTGTACCCACATAATGTGTATGACATTCACCCACATTATGTATGACATTGTACCCACATATTGTGTATGACATTCACCCACATGTTATGTATGACATTGTACCCACATTTTGTGTATGACATTCACTCACATTATGTATGACATTGTACCCAAATATTATTTATGACATTCACCCACATATTATGTATGACATTGTACCCAAATATTATGTATGACATTGTAACCACATATTATGTATGACATTCACCCTCATATTATGTATGACATTGTACCCACATATTGTGTATGACATTCACCCACATTATGTATGACATTGTACTCACATTGTGTATGACATTGTTCCTACGTATGTACCCATATATTATGTACACTGTATGATACAGTACTTGGAGTGTTTCCCTCCCATTACAACTGGTCACCTATAGTGGACACATATAACGAAGGGATCAACACATTCTGTATGGGGGACAACATAGAAATCTACTGATAGTGATAGGATGGGACCTTTCCTATTGTACTGACCTGTGTCAAGCTGCTTTATAAACATTATTACAAGCCATGTCAATAATTCAAGTTTAACATTCTTCACTACTTTTGTTTATATTATCTGTGGGTGATTATTTCAAATTCTAGGCCATAAATAGTTTTTTTTTATGATACAAAATTATCACTGATTTATAATTTACCGTATCACAACTGACTACTGTGCTTGGCGTTATATACCACCCAGTATAAATACCTAGTAGGTATAAATAAGGCCTTCCCACCACCCCACTTAAAGGTCAGGCCGTAGGTCTTATCACAAGATACTGTAGTAAGACTTACACACACTTTAGACTGAGTGTGAATATATAGGTAATGAGAATTTAGTCATAGACCTATGTGTGTATGTAGATCTACATGTATATTTTGTAGGTCTGTCTTGTACCTGGTTTCCCTATGTGGAGGGCTTGATGGGTGACTCTATAAAGACAAGTGTACAATGTGTTTATACCTGGTTGTCTCTTGATGATTATTTTAGAATACCAGGGGTAATCATTAATAAGTGCCAGTTTTGACTTTTTGCTATTGGTAAACACCGTTTTAATAAGTTTATTTTTAGAGTCTTTGAAAAAGGACCCAATATGGGATATTTGTGGATATCAATCTTCAAAGGGCTACTTCTCATGAAGGAGTATATAAATATTGACCAAATTTAACATTTAATATCAGTAGGACACATGGAAATTGAATGTTATTTAAATGAAATATTTTGAACTTTAAGAGTCTGGCCTGTGATTAAAGACCTATCAGTGACAAAGGGCAGTGTTAATCCATGTAGCGATTGTTTCTTAACATGTAGATTTTCTGTCTGACCATGTAGGTTTACTGTCTGACCATGTAGGTTTCCTGTCTGACAGTTAACCTACATGGTTAGACAGTAAACCTACATAGACAGACAGAAAACCTACATAGTCAGATAGAAAACCTACATAGTCAGATAGAAAACCTACATAGTCAGATAGAAAACCTACATAGTCTGACCATGTAAGCTTCCTGTCTGACCATGTAGCTTTACTGTCTGACCATGTAGGTTAACTGTCTGACCATGTAGGTTTTCTGTCTGACTATGTAGGTTTACTGTCTGACCATGTAGGTTTACTGTCTGACCATGTAGGTTTACTGTCTGACCATGTAGGTTTACTGTCTGACCATGTAGGTTTACTGTCTGACCATGTAGGTTTACTGTCTGACCATGTAGGTTTACTGTCTGACCATGAAGGTTTACTGTCTCACCATGTAGGTTAACTGTCTGACCATGTGGGTTTACTGGCTGACCATGTAGGCTTACTGTCTGACCATGTAGGTTTACTGTCTCACCATGTACGCTTACTGTCTGACCATGTAGGTTAACTGTCTGACCATGTAGGTTTACTGGCTGACCATGTTGGTTTACTGTCTGACCATGTAGGTTTACTGTGTGACCATGTACGTTTACTGTCTGACCATATAGGTTTACTGTCTGACCATGTAGGTTAACTGGCTGACCATGTTGGTTTACTGTCTGACCATGTAGGTTTACTGTCTGACCAGGTATGTTAACTGTCTGACCATGTAGGTTTACTGTCTGACCAGGTATGTTAACTGTCTGACCATGTAGGTTTACTGTCTAACCATATAGGTTTACTGTCTGACCATGTATGTTTACTGTCTGACCATGTAAGCTTACTGTCTGACCATGTAGGTTTACTGTCTGACCATGTTAGCTTACTGTCTGACCATGTAGATTTACTGTCTAACCATGAAGGTTTACTGTCTGACCATGTGGGTTTACTGGCTGACCATGTGGGTTTACTGTCTGACCATGTAGATTTACTGTCTAACCATGTAGGTTAACTGGCTGACCATGTTGGTTTACTGTCTGACCATGTAAGCTTACTGTCTGACCATGTAAGCTTACTGTCTGACCATGTAGGTTTACTGTCTGACCATGTAAGCTTACTGTCTGACCATGTAGGTTAACTGTCTGACCATGTGGGTTTACTGGCTGAACATGTGGGTTTACTGTCTGACCATGTAGGTTTACTGGCTGACCATGTACGCTTACTGTCTGACCAAGCAGATTTACTGTCTGACCATGTAAGCTTACTGTCTGACCATGTAGGTTTACTGTCTGACCATGAACGTTTACTGTCTGACCATGTAAGGTTTACGTTCTGACCATGTAGGTTAACGGTCTGACCATGTGGGTTTACTGGCTGACCATGTGGGTTTACTGTCTGACCATGTAAGGTTTACTGTCTGACCATGAACGTTTACTGTCTGACCATGTATGTTGACTGTCTGACCATGTAGGTTTACTGACTGACCATGTACGCTTACTGTGTGACCAAGCAGATTTACTGTCTGACCACGTAAGCTTACTGTCTGACCATGTAGATTTACTGGCTTACCATGAAGGTTTACTGTCTGACCATGTTAGTTTACTGGCTGACCATGTAGGTTTACTGCCTGACCATGAAGGTTTACTGTCTGACCATGTAGGTTTACTGTCTGACCATGTACGTTTACTGTCTGACCATGTAAGCTTACTGTCTGACCATGTAGCTCTACTGTCTGACCATGTAGGTTAACTGTCTGACCATGTGGGTTTACTGGCTGACCATGTGGGTTTACTGTCTGACCATGTAGGTTTACTGGCTGACCATGTACGCTTACTGTCTGACCATGCAGATTTACTGTCTGACCATGTAAGCTTACTGTCTGACCATGTAGCTTTACTGTCTGACCATGTAGGTTTACTGTCTGACCATGTTAGGTTTAAATTACTGTCTGACCATGTAGGTTTACTGTCTGACCATGTAGGTTTACTGTCTGACCATGTAGGTTAACTGTCTGACCATGTAGGTTTACTGTGTGACCATGTAGGTTTACTGTCTGACCATGTAAGGTTTACTGTCTGACCATGTAGGTTAACTGTCTGACCATGTGGGTTTACTGGCTGACCATGTGGGTTTACTGTCTGACCATGTAGGTTTACTGGCTGACCATGTAGGTTTACTGTCTGACCATGAAGGTTTACTTTCTGACCATGTAGGTTTACTGTCTGACCATGTAGGATTACTGTCTGACCATGTAAGCTTACTGTCTGACCATGCAAGTTTACTGTCTGAGCATGTAGGTTTACTGTCTGACCATGTAAGCTTACTGTCTGACCATGTATGCTTACTGTCTGACCATGTAGGTTTACTGTCTGACCATGTACGCTTACTGTCTGACCATGTAGGTTTACTGTCTGACCATGTAGATTTACTGTCTGACCATGTAAGCTTTCTGTTTGACCATGTAGGTTTACTGTCTGACCATGTAGTTTTTTTTAATGCTACTTCAATTCTGTGTCCTCCCACATTAAGACCCAGTTGCTCCAATCACCCAATATGCTTCTATCCGGACCGTCTGGAGTGAAATTGATAGAAATTATATTTTGCATGTCTGAATATGACTGTTACCCATTACGATCGCGCAGTCAATTGCCAATTTTGATGAAAAAAAATCAATATGAAAAATATTATTCAAACTAACCTCATTGAATATCTGTTCCCCATAGTATCAAGTCATTCAAAATGGTGGGTGTTCAAAATGACTGAAGAATGATCTCAAGAACAGTGTAGAGGGACTGGACTGGGTTGATCTTCGGCTACCACGTAGCTCAATTGGTAGAGCGTCTGTCTAGATTTTGAAGGGGCCTGGGTTTGAACCCCGGTCTGGTCATGCATTTTCCCACTCCTACTACAAAAGCATTCATGTGAACTGTTGTTATATTTTACAGCACCAGGCTTCGACAGGAATGCCTGGATGAGTGTCAAAGAATCTATTGGTTTAGATTTCCCAAATGTAGGTATACAGAGTCATTGGTCAAAAATAGTTCTAAAATTACAAAGTGTTCAACAGTCCTTGTCTTGACCTCTTAATAAATGTTTATAGTGGCATTGAGTTCATCCTAAATGTGCATACGCAAAGTCAATAATCATATTCATTTGGACTCTTGTGTCTGTAGATTGTAATCCCTTTGATGGTCAAGATCTCAAAAGAAAAAGTGAAAATTTCAGATAACCTATAGCTATATCATTTAGATGGATATATCCTGATCAGACAAATGTGTTGTAGTAGGTGAAATGTATTTTCATCTGACCAAACATTGTGTCGCAGTAGAGGACATGTATGGTTTTGCTATACCTATAAGTATGGTAATCTTTATTTGAAATTGGACGTTTGGTTGGGTAGCCATGGTATTTTGTCTACAGCTCCTTCATACTAAACGATCACTGCTAACACATGTCACATACTTTGCACCGGAGATCAAATGAAGAAAATTGATATTCAGTTTTTACTTTCCAGCTTCCCTATTATATGGACGATGATGTGAAAATAACTCAGAGTAACACCATCATTAGGTACATTGCTGGCAAATATGACCTCCGTAAGTACAATGTATTAACGGTAACAATATTAACCCTGTTTGTGTGGTAATTAAGACATATGACAGTCTAAGAGCACTAGCCATCCACCACTGGATTATAATTATTGGTTCAAGGCCTACATGGGGCAGTTACGTACCGTTTTACCTCCACCACCACCAAACCCTGGCACATTTTAAAATGACTATGGCTGTCATTAGGACATAAAACACAAACTGTTCATGTGCTTACATGATTTAGACCTTCAGTTTTGATATGACCTCTGTCAAGTTCTGTGGTTCTGTGAAACATGTTCATAAGATGTTCAGAGATTTAAGGAAGTATTTTTCTACAGGTATAATGGCTATTTTGATTGCCTAAATACTAAATCATAGTTTTAAACTGTCCTGATGCTGACCATATGAATGATATATGAGTTTTTCTGTATATATTGAGGTAATGGAAACTCCAGTACAGACTTCATAATAAAATTCTATATAAAAGTTTTAAAATTTAATATTTTAAAATGAAGTTTTCTTGTTTTAGCAACTCATTAATTGTATAATTTGATATGTGTTCTGTACAATACATGCTACAAATGTAACATAATAATGCAGTGTTATTTTAAAAGTTTCAGAAAATCAATATCCTTCTTTATAATAAAAACTAGCAATGTACAAAACTTACATTGTATAAAACCTACTATATAATAACATTGTACAAAACTAACATTATACAACACTAATAATGTACGAAACTAACAATGTTCAACACTAACATTGTACAAAACTTATTATATAATAACATTGTACAAAACTAACATTATACAACACTTATAATATACGAAACTAACAATGTACAAAACTAACATTATACAACACTAATAATGTACGAAACTAACAATGTACAAAACTTACATTGTACAACACTAATAATGTACGAAACTAACATTGTACAAAACTTACATTGTACAAAACTTCAATTGTACAGAACAAAAATACACTGTATAAAACTTAAAATGTATCTGCATCACCCTTGGAAACAACAAAATTTCATCTGGCTGATAAGGAAAGACACCATTTTGTTCTAGTAATATATTTAATGATAAATGTTGGATAGATATTAAGGCAAACTATAAATAGATAGATACTAAGGCATAAAGATTAATGATAAACTTTGGATAGATACTAAGGCATAAAGATTAATGATAAACTTTGGATAGATACTAATGAGGCCGAAAGATTAATGATCAACTTAAGATATATTCTAACGAAGCATAAAGATTAAGGATAAACTTTGGATAGATACTAACGAAGCATAAAGATTAAAGATAAACTTTGGAAAGATACTAACGGGGCATAAATATTAATGATAAACTTTGGATAGATACTAAGGCCTAAAGATTAATGATAAACTTTGGATAGATTCAACGAAGCATAAAGATTAACAATAAACTTTGGATAGATACTATAATGAGGCTTAAAAATTAATGATAATATTTGGATAGATACTAAGGAAGCATAAAGATTAATGATAACTTTGGATAGATACTATAATGAGGCTTGAAAATTAATGATAATCTTCGGAAAGATACTAAGGAAGCATAAAGATTAATGATAACTTTGGATAGATACTAATGAGGCCTAAAGATTAATGATAAACTTGGGATAGATTCTAACGAAGCATAAAGATTAATGATAAACTTTCGATAGATACTAACGAAGCATAAAGATTAATGATAAACTTTGGAAAGACACTAACGAGGCATAAAGATTAACGATAAACTTTGGATAGATACTATAATGAGGCATAAAAATTAAAGATAAACTTTGGATAGATACTAACGAAGCATAAAGATTAATGACAAGCTTTGGATAGATACTAACGAAGCATAAAGATTAATGATAATTTTGGATAGATACTAACGAGGCATAAAGATTAATGATAAACTTTGGATAGATACTAAAGAGGCATTAAGATTAATGATAAACTTTGGATAGATAGTAACGAGGCATAAAGATAAATGATAAACTTTGAATAGAACTAACAAGGCATTAAGATTAATGATAAACTTTGGATAGATTTAACAAGGCATATACAAATTAATGATTACTTTGGATAGATACTAACGTGGCATAAAGACCTCACTTTATCTTAAGATAGCCATAATATTTTGTGTGAATATCTGTTTCAGTGGGTAAGACTAAAGAAGAGAAAGTCCTTTGTGACATGATGCTAGAAAACGCCATGGATTTCCGGAATGGAACTGTTCGACTTTGCTACAATCCCGACTATGTAAGTCGATAATCAGTGACACAGATCAGGTTATAAGTTTGAGTTTATATAAAGATTCAGCCATTGTTACTGTTTTACTTTTAACTGACGTTGAGTGTTAGTTGTACACGCTGGTACTTCTGACATAGACATTGGTGCATGTAATGATAGAATTGTATTGTAGTTATTATACCTTTATTTTGTTATCAGTTAAAACAGCTGTATGATCTAATATATAATGGGATACACACCTACATGTGTGCTTGACAATCTTTTGATTCTTTACAAAATAATGTACTATAGTTAAGGATATAAAATGTTGAGAGCTTTATAAATAAACACTTCTTTCTATTTATATTTCAGGATAGTATAAAAGATGCCTACTTTGATAGGTTGTTTAAGGTTATCCTTCCTACATTTGAGAAATTCTTGGGTAAAAACTCCTGGTTCGCTCGTGGTGAAAGTGTAAGTAAAATCCAATACAGACGCAGTGTATGAAAAGCAAAATATACATATATTTAATGTCATGATCTATACATATATATACACTGAAATGTATTACCGGGTATGTTCTCATTGTCCTGTAGATATATGTTCTCATTGTCCTGTAGATATAAGTTCTCATTGTCCTGTAGATATATGTTCTCATTGTCCAGTTGATATATGTTCTCATTGTCCTGTAGATATATGTTCTCATTGTCCAGTAGATATATGTTCCCATTGTCCTGTAGATATATGTTCTCATTGTACTGTAGATATATGTTCTCATTGTACAGTAGAGATATGTTCTCATTGTCCTGTAGATATAAGTTCTCATTGTTCAGTAGATATATGTTCTCATTGTCCTGAAGATATATGTTCTCATTGTCCTGTAGATATAAGTTCTCATTGTACAGTAGATATATGTTCTCATTGTACTGTAGATATATGTTCTCATTGTACAGTAGAGATATGTTCTCATTGTCCTGTAGATATATGTTTTCATTGTCCAGTTGATATATGTTCTCATTGTCCTGTAGATAGATGTTCTCATTGTCCAGTAGCTATATGTTCTCATTGTCCTGTAGATATAAGTTCTCATTGTACAGTAGATATATGTTCTCATTGTGCTGTAGATATATGTTCTCATTGTACAGTAGAGATATGTTCTCATTGTCCTGTAGATATAAGATCTCATTGTACAGTAGATATATGTTCTCATTGTCCTGTAGATATAAGTTCTCATTGATCAGAAATAGTATATGTTGAAGCAGAAAAGTTTTTGAAAATGATGAATGAATTATTTTGGTCCAGGTGACGGCTTGTGATTTCCCGATGTACGAACTTCTGGACCAACACACTCTGATGAAGCCTGGTTGCCTTGATGACTTCCCAAACCTTACAGCTTTCCAAAAACGCTTTGAGGATCTACCGAAGATTAAGGAATACTTAAAAGATCCAAGTTACATTGCCTTTCCTGTCAACAACAAGGTGGCTAAGTTTAGGTAGATAATGGATGTTCCCATGTCATAAGATTCTTCTAATTCAGTGGAAAACTACTTTACAATATTGGAATGAACTTGAAAAAAAAGGTTTAACATTTCTGTTTCAAGGTAAAATTATCTTCAAAATTTGTATTCCATTTTGTTTTTATCTTTTACAATTTTTTTTGTTATTAATTTACAATGGTATTGAAGACAGTTTTATGCATTTATATTGATGACTCTCGTTGTACCTAATTGAAGTATGCATGGGGTCGTAATGGATCTGTTTGCATATGAATAAGGAAGTAAGCAGTGAAATGGCTAAAAGTAATGAAATAAATGTGATGTTTGGACATTTCTACCATTGACCATTCCTTCTAAACACTTAACATGTAATCTGAACAGTTTTTTATGGCAAAGCTTTGAAGTTTATAATGATGGTGCTCAAATGGATAGAGTGAATCTACTCCATAGCTTGTTATATGCATGGCTCACAGGGCATACGCGACTAATTAACGGTCAGGGTACATTTTAGTCTTATGTTACAGGAAAACTATTCAGCAGCTTTTTATATTGGTTTTGTTTATCTTGTATTTTTGTTAGTGTACATGTCTACCCCTTGTGATGTTGCTTGGTCACTATTGGTCTTTTTCAGACCAGTATAACATCCCGTTATTTTCAGTAGCGGTTAAACTGTAATCAAGATTAGCAGTTAGGGGGATATAATGTAGATATTGTGAATCACTGGGATTTTGCTAAGATATTCATATTCACCTGCAATTGTATGAAAAGACTATCATGAATTCAAACTTTTCAAAAATATGTATTCATACAGAAACACCTATAAACCTTAAATATATATCTTAAGTGGTCACTCTATCATGTCCAAGTCACAAATCCCAGTGAAGACATTGTTGGAAAACAATCGAAGTATTCATAAAAATCCTTCAATTCATAGCATGGAAAATAGTTATAGTTTAAGATATTATCGCAACTTTGTTAGAATATCCTAAATAAGAAATTTTAAAGCATATCATAATAGCTTTTTGATGTCATCTGTCTACTATAAGGCCAGTCAGTTACTGAACACTTCTTAATTGTCTCATTCCAAAAATGTAATTTTTCATGTTTAGGTTCAGTTTGGCCAAACATGTTTCATTAATTAAGTACATAATTTTATAATTAGCTTCAAATTAAAACTGCTTTGATTTGTTACGTTATTTTCTAATCTGCAATTTGTTTTTCCTTCTTTTGCAAAGAAGATTAACTTGCAAATTTTCATTAACAGTTCCATGTAATTTGAAAGCTTATGTCAAACTGTCTGTTAATAAAGTTGTTCCTAAAGCAAATGATGCGTTCTAGTTTTTAGCTCACCTGCCTGAAGAGCAAGTGAGCTTATATCATGGTGGGGCGTCTGTCGTCTGTCATCCGTCCATCAACTTTTCCTTTAAACGACTTCTTTTGAAGAACTGAAAGGTATAGAATCATAATATTTGGCTGGTGGCATGGGTTCCTGAGATGGAGCCTGACAAAGTTTGAGAATGAAAATGACCTGAACCTACTTTCAAGGTCACAGGGATCAAATATGTCAAATGCTTCAAACAGCTTCATTTTAAAAAGATATTTAAACAAATTCATCTAGACTTTATGGCACATGTTTAGTATTAACTCTCTTTATAGACATTTAAATGGTATATAACTGTATAACTAGTGAAGCATGCTTCAGCTTATCGAAATAAATAGTTCTCATCATAAATACTTCTTTCCATGGACAGATCACTGTATACAGGAACATAGTCAAATATTCGCCCTTCACTGGTTAAGTCCATATCTATGCAGTGTTGACTTTGCACTTCACATTACTATGGTGTGGTGTCTAGTTGTTGTCATGATAAATTCACTCATTGCAGAGGGCGAAAGTGCAGCAAATTTCCCCGGTATACAGAAGTGGATTCTTCAAATAAGAAGTAGTCACCTTGAGTACCATGGATAGTTGCCATACCTACATTTCAAATATCAAAGGTTCAATCGACTGGTCACTGGTGTCTAGGAATGATGGTCAACATGGTCAATCAAAAGGTTTCTAGTGTCAAGGGAGACTGGTTGTTTTGGGCAGTTGTCTGGTGTCAAGGGTAGGCAAGCAGATGATAATTGTGGGACCTGTTCCTCTTGTCAAAAGAGATTGGTAATCATGAACAGGTGTCCATAGAGGTGATGATCATAAGGGACATATGTCTGGTGTCCCAGGAGGATTGTCAGTTAAGACAGGTTCCTGGTGTATAAAGAGGCTGGTCATTACCAGGTTGTTGTCTCCAGGTGACAAGGACACTTAGTTATGACCTGGTTCTCGTCTCCAGGTGTCAAGGATACTTAGTAATGACCAGGTTCTTGTCTCCAGGTGACAAGGATACTTAGTAATGACCAGGTTCTTGTCTCCAGGTGACAAGGATAATTAGTAATGACCAGGTTCTTGTCTCCAGGTGTCAAGGATACTTCGTAATGACCAGGTTCTTGTCTCCAGGTGACGAGGATACTTAGTAATGACCAGATTCTTGTCTCCAGGTGCCAAGGATACTTAGTAATGACCAGGTTCTTGTCTCCAGGTGACAAGGATAATTAGTAATGACCAGGTTCTTGTCTCCAGGTGAAAAGGATACTTAGTAATGACCAGATTCTTGTCTCCAGGTGACGAGGATACTTAGTAATGACCAGGTTCTTGTCTCCAGGTGACAAGGATACTTAGTAATGACCAGATTCTAGTCTCCAGGTGACAAGGATAAATAGTAATGACCAGGTTCTTGTCTCACGGTGACAAGGATAATTAGTAATGACCAGGTTCTTGTCTCCAGGTGACGAGGATACTTAGTAATGACCAGGTTCTTGTCTCCAGGTGAAAAGGATAATTAGTAATGACCAGGTTCTTGTCTCCAGGTGAAAAGGATACTTCGTAATGACCAGGTTGTTGTTTCAAGGTATCAAATATACTTAGTTTCTCGTGTCCACTGGATAAGGTTACCCTCATGATGATTCTTGTCCAAAGGGCTACCATAGCAAGATATCAATGTTTTAGGGTTGGGTATCTTTCGCTCACCTTGCACAAAGTGCCAGTTGTGCTTATGGTATAGTGTGTTGTCTGTCGTCTGTTAATTTTTTCTTCGAAATTTACTCCAATAAAATGTGTTGGCCCTACTTTGAAGGTCACAGGTGTCAAAAATGTAAACTCTTTAAACAATATCTTCTGAATAACCAGGAAGCTCAGAGTAATACTACTTGGCCAGTATAGGTACCTGGCATGAAGTGCTATATTTCCTCAAAAAGATGACCTTGACCTCCTTTAAAGATCACAGGGTCAAATGTGTTCAAAACCTTCACACATCTTCTTCAGAATAATCAGGAGGCCCAGACTACTGATACTTGGCCAGTAGGTACCTAGGACGAAGTGATATAAAGTTTCTTCAAATAAATGACCTAGATCTAGACCTACTTTCAAGGTCACAGGTGTCAAATATGTAAAAACCTTTAAACAGTATCTTCTGAACAAGAGGCCCAATAGGCCTGAATCGCTCACCTGGTATTGTTAATCTCACACTTGTAATCTTTAAAGTGGACTAAAATACAACTACAGACGAATATCAGTGTTTGAATCTATCAAAAGATTTAAACATATTATGCCTGTGACCTTGAATAATGAACAAGGACATAAGGTTGAACAGAGTTTACAGTCTTCCAACATGCTTCTAGCAAAATATCATTACCCTGGAAATTTTGGTTATACAGAACAAATCATTTAAAGATTTAAACATATTTGACCCATGTGACCTTGAATATATGTCAAGGTCATTCATTTGAACAAACTTGGTAGCCCTTCATCCCAGCATGTTATTGGCCAAATTCATGCACCCTAGGCCTTTTGGTTATTCAGAAGAGGTTGTTGAAATGTGTTTAACATATTTAACCCCAGTGACCTTGAATATGATTCAAGGTCATTCATTTGAACAAACTTGGTTGTCCTTCATCCCAGCATGTTACTGGCCAAATATCATTATCCTAGGCCTCTTGGTTATTCAGAAGAAGTTGTTTAAAGATTTTAACATATTTGACCCCTGTGACCTTGAATATGTCAAGGTCATTTATTTGAACAAACTTGGTAGCCCTTCATCCCAGCATTTTACTGGCCAAATATCATCACCCTAGGCCTCTCAGTTATTCAGTAGAATTCATTAAAGGTTTTAAACATATTTGACCCCTGTGACCTTGAATATAAATCAAGATCATTTATTTGAACAAACTTGGTAGCCTTTCATCTTAGCATGTTACTGGCCAAATATTACCACCCTAGGCCTCTAGGTTATTCAGAAAAAGTTGTTGAAAGGTTTTAACATATTTGACCCCTGTGACCTTGAAAATGGATGTAGGTCATTTATTTGAACAAACTTCATCCCAGCATGCTTCTGGCCAAATATCATCACCCTATGCCTTTTGGTTCCTGAGAAGAAGTTGTTTAAAGTAAAAAGTTGACGATGGACGGACGACGGAGGGATGCCGCACCATGCCATAAGCTCACTTGGCCCTTCGGGCCAGGTGAGCTAATAACCAGGAAGCAGAGTAATACTACTTGGCCAGTAGGTACCTGGCATGAAGTGCTATGTTTCCTCAAATAAATGACATTGACCTACTTCAAAGATATCAAGGGTCAAATGTGTTTTAAACCTTTAAACAACTTCTTCTGAAAAACCAGGAGGCCCAGAGTACCGATACTTGGCCAGTAGGTACCTGGGACAAAGTGATGTAAAATTTCCTCAAATAAATTACCTAGATCTAGACCTACTTTCAAGGTCAAGGGGTCAAATATGCAAGAACTTTCAAACAAGTTCTTTCGATTAACCAGGAGGCGCAGAGTACCGATATTTGGCCAGTAGGTACCTGGGACAAAGTGATGTAAAATTTCCTCAAATAAATTACCTAGATCTAGACCTACTTTCAAGGTCAAGGGGTCAAATATGCAAGAACTTTCAAACAAGTTCTTTCGATTAACCAGGAGGCCCAGAGTGATGATACTTGGCCAGTTACTACCTTGGACAGAGTGCTATAAAGTTTCCTCAAATAAATGATTTTGACCTACTTTTGAGGTCACAAGGGTCAAATATGTAAAACTTTAAACAACTTCTGATTAACCAGAAAACCGAGAGTAATGATACTCTGCCATTGGATACCTGGGACAGAGTGCAACAAAGTTACCTCAAATAAATGACCTTGACCTACTTCAGAGGTCATAGGGGTCAAATATGTGAAAACTTTCAAACAACTTATTCCGATTAACCAGGAGGCCCAGAGTAATGATACTTGGTCAGTAAGTACCTGGGACAGAGTGCTATATAGTTCCCCCAAATTAATTACCTTGACCTACTTTCAGTCACAGTAGTCAAATATGTAAATATCTTTAAATCACTTCTTCCGCAACACCAGGAGGCACGGGGAAACGATATTTAACCAGAAGTGTGCTGGGATAGAGTAGAATCAAGTTTCATTTAGTCTGGAACATTCTCAAGCCAAGCCGACTCAATATATGGAAATATTTGCAAAAGTACTTTTATTGAGAATATTTTTCCACGATCTGGGCCTCTTGTTTTTTTTGTTCTCTCAAGTGATCATGAACTTCATTTATCAGTTCTTGATAAAATAGGTACACAAGTTCGACAATTCAAGCTTATAACTGTTCGATGTTCATCATCTTACATGTATTCACTGTTCAGGATTATTCTGGGATAATATCCAGACCAACAAACACTATTTTGTGTGATACACGAGACATGATGTGGTTACCTAATGGCAAAGAACAACACTACACATCCATTTTGTTGTATCTTGTATTTTTGATCTGCTGATAACTGTTGAATGCACAGGACAAATATATATATATATATAGTTGTAGTACTATGTACAATATAAATTCACATTACGACAACAGCGAGTATTGACACTAAAGCTGACAAAATCATATTTCTACTTGTTTTCCAATTAAATTACAGTCATTCTTATCAAATGAGATGAATACAAAGATACTTTTTCATGTGTCGTGAAAGCATCTACGCAATCAGCTCATTCAGACATTCATGAATAAACCAGAACTCATCAAGATAACACTAGTTACATTATGTATCCTTACATACAACACAGCACTGCATAGCTGACCAGTTCACACGTCTATAAACAATGCCACATCTTCTTCATTCTAGTCACAAGGCATTCCGGAATATTGCAGGAAAATTTTCATTTGTTCAAAACACCACAAAGAAAGAGTAAATTGATGTTAAGGATACTTTTATGTCTTGCTTTGTTGAAATGTGTGCATTAGTTAAAGACCTCAATAAATAAGTTAAGTTACAGACTAGTGACATTTCTATCTTTGACAGTGACAACACACAGCAATATCCTGTAGGTTGTACACAGGTATTATGTTTCACTAAATAGCTGGGAGTAGAAAAATTCCCATACAATAAGTTATTTATTTCATATTGTTCCCTCTGGAACTTGACCTAGTGGTGTGGTATGCTAGAATATCTTCACTTACAGGTCAGGACTATAGACTTAAGCACCATTTATAAGATTTTTTTAAGAAAACAGGTACTGTTCAAATATTAATGCAAAGTGGCATAAACTTCATTTTATATAAAGCAAGGCAAAACACATGAAAACTTGTTTTTTTTAAAGTTGTTTTCATCAGTTTGTAAATCATTTTCCTCAAATCGTAACAAATTTTTGACCAAATTTTGGATATGTCTGTTGTTTTATTTAGTTTAAATTCTCGAAAAAAGAACTATAACAAACATGACTTATACAGTAGGATATAGTAAAATGGAGAATTCAAACACCATATGTACGTAGCAATGAAATAAACATATGATATATAAATATATGTTTACATAAATATGCAAAATGGAGTTCTAATATATGGTGCATAATTGTATTTAGTGAAAATCAAAAGTATTATTGTATCTATGAACCATGTATACTATATCATAATTAACTCACATGTCCACCTCTCCTGCATACTAACATATCAATGAAATATGCAAATGTCATCATATTATATAATAACTGTCATACTAAAAATTTACAAAACACAGTCCACATGTATCGGGCCAAACAAAACAAATTCACCATAATATTGTATGATACTTTAAATACATGCAATAAAATGAGATTTACATGGGGGGGGGGATCAAATATGATGTTTTCCCTACTTATCTACCCCATTTCTTCCTCGAGCCGCAACAGGAAAAACTAAGTTTATCATTTTGTTTGGCCTCACTAAGGCTACCAATCTCATACAAAAACTCACATGATCATTCAAAAAACTATCACACATTTTAAGTGAGAGATACATACTGTGAACATATGATAGCGTATAAACCTATAAACATTGAAGATGCACACAACAGACAAGTAGAGCAGTTTTAAGCAAGAGTTTAGATTATCATAAATATTTCATACAAATCACAACTTTGTCATGATGAATATTCAAGAAAAACAGCACAAATTTGTGTATGTGATACCAGCAAAACAGCACAAATTTGTGTATGTGATACCAGCAAAATAGCTCTAAACATGTCATTGTTGTGATTATGTCATTAACACAAATCTAACCAGGTTGTTATTTATCACTTAAAAAACCCGGATGAGGATTACATGTCGCCATATTAAGATATAGATCCGACACCTACTCGTGTTATTTTTTCTCCACATCTGGTGCTTTGTACGAGAATACAATACTAAATTGACCCACAGCACTTTCCAAACGTTAACCCTATTACTGTTACACATGCTCATTGACATCAGCATATTATCAACCACAATCCATATCCTCATATAATTTATTATTCAATTGTAATGACATTTCCTCAAAAACAAATCTATTATATGTCTTACAGATGTTACAACCTATATAGGTGTAGCTACATGCACCATTATCTATTTTCCATAAATTGTTCCTCTTTTTCTCGATTGAAAAGAAAAGAGATTCTGTAAAATTTCCCGATTATACCAAATGAATCCTTCAAGTAGCGATTCCTTTTTTGTGGATTATTTTATTCAGCATTTTACTGAGGAAGGGCAGCTAGAGCTCATATTGCACTATCAGGGGATGTAAATACTATGGTCACACCTGAGTAATTACCTCCCTTTATCATTTAGCCATCCCTTCATACATTTGTTTAAATAAATATAAAAATATTTGGCAAAAAAAGATAACTTTGCTTCAATTCACTCAAAACAATTCTTTCACCAGTAATAATTTAGAGCTGGGTCAATCTTATTTACTAATTGATTTAAAAGAATATTTCTATACAAGCATTTTTCAGTTTCAACCATCATGAAATTGTTGATCTTGTCTGACAGTCATTCAGTATAAAAACAGCATAAATGCCGAAATGACAGTTGAGGTCACAACATTTATCATTAACACAACTGCAAGTTTGTATTTGCAATAACGTTTCACAAAAGCAAATTCCACTGTAAATGATTAACACAAATTCCACACATGTAGTTATTATATCATTCACCACTCTCATTAAATATGCATTATCTTACTATTTAACATATATATTTCAATAGCAATTGATGGAATGATAAATCAAGAAAAAAAATATCGTAGAAAATGTCCTACACTGCGTCTCTTTCTATCACATGTACACGATGCACTGGTCATCGGCATTGGTAAACTTAAAACAGTAAACAATAGTGTATTTTGATTCAAGAAATATATAAAACACTTTGTAATAACACAGATGGGTTTTTTTTCTCCGAATTTCTTTATTACAGAACTACTATTATGTCATAAGTCACTATGGAAATAAATTTCCAAGCTGTTTCCAAGCATTCACTTTTGATGCATTTTAAATTAAGAGTACACCATTATAATATTCTCTTTACAATATGTCACTGAATTTTATGCCTTCAGTGAATTTAGGCATTGGGGTTACCAAAATTTAGACAATCATACTTTGGCGCTTCAGTTTCCGTTTTAGCAACTTTTGTCAAGTTACACAATGGTCTTACTAAGAATGTTATTAATGTAAACAAAACAAAATCACTGGCCTGTATATAAAAATATTTTACAATGCCTATACACCATTCTTGTTGATATCAAATGACACTGTCCATCTAGTAAATATATTTATTGATTTGATTCAAAATTCATCTTATTTTTTTACTGAATAAATCGATACCATGTCCTCAAATGCCAGGCGATTCTCCTCTTCAATCTTTCCCCAACGTCACAGTTGCATTGCTATGGACGTCAATATAAATAAAACGCCACTAAAATCTTTCACCGTCTTGCTAAATAAATTCCGTCAAGTCTTTGGCACACACTACAATCTCTATCGTCCTGACTTAGAATGCTGAATTAACCACTGTAATGTTATATCTGAAAACAGAAAACAGCTACATCAACATTTACAGCCACATTGTTTCAATCCATACAAATTTGTCCAACCTAGCTCAAGCCATACATTTCAAATAATGATACAGTATAAATAGCAGTTTACAATTGAAAATGTACCTACAATCTCTACAAAAAAAACAATTTTGCTCGGTGTATACCGTTTTGAATGAAAAAAAATGCTTTATTGTAAAACTCATTGTAAAACTCATTAAAACTCATTGTAAAACTCATTGCTCATTTATTAAATGTTGAAGCTTAAGAGCTCTTTCCAACACATGAATGTCACAACAACTCTTGACTATATAGTTACTCATAAATCATTTCAACAAATATAATCTCAGAACTGTACGTCAATCAAAGAAACCTGTAATTATATGTGTATATATACAGTGATCAATCTACAATTTATTTTTGTGTGTCCTTTTCAACTGTATTGCTAAAAACAATGGATCCCACAATGATAAATTGACGTACACGTATTTCCAGAAATTCTGTGAGTCCCATCAAAATTCTAAGAGTATAGGACTCAGGACTCATATCGTAGATTTCATGTATGTATATTGAACACTATACTTCTCCCATACTACACAATTAAATATATATCACCTTTTAACTACATTAATAAACAAAGTCTATTAAAAATTACCTACCAATGTTTTCTTTTTCTTTACATGATATTGAATAACAACAGATCTCTCTGTCTTGAATTGCAGACAAATTCCTGAAAACAAAATATTATTATCAAGATCATACATCTATACAGCAAATTGTGTACTTTGTGTCGTCACGTTACTATTGTAGCGTGATGACATGTAATTGTGACGTCATGAATTTGTTCTTTTGAAATAAACCTGAAGAGCCCTGTGAAGGGTGAAATCAACTAGTTTTTGAGTCAGTTGTTAAATCTTATTTTTTCTATATTTACTTACTTCACATGGACATTTAACCTTTTTTTATTATACAGCAAATTATATATATAAAATCAGGCTCTAATTTTAGCATAAACTGATGCTTTAATTTTTAGCAATATTTCCTTTTCAAATGAACTTTCATTGCTTTTATTATAAATCATATTAGACAAATGTAGATAATGAAACAAAAATTTGTAAACTAGTGACAAACTTTCATCAAATATGAAGATAAAAGGTTTGAAGAGAAGCAGTTAAAGTGGAATAATTTATGGACAGGGTAAAGTTTCAATCCATTTTTGTGTAAATTTTAAATGCTCACATCCTTTCTATAAGCTCCTTTTCATCTAGGGAACCGGTCAGGTCCCTTTTGTTACCCAGAACTAACACTGGGATACCCTGAAGCTGTGGTTTATCTAGGAGGTGATGTAGTTCATTCCTAGAGGGCTCAATCTTGTCTTGATCAGCTGCATCTACCATGTATCTGTTGAGAGAAAATCATGGATCAATCTCCCTTAGACCAATACCAAATTGAATGATGACCATAGCTAGGCTATTATTGTTGAACTTGTGATTCACAGGAATGTACATTATAATCAGAAGATAAGTGATGTTTGACTTAGATTAACAAAATTAGTTCTTGTACTTACACAATAGCATTTACTCCCCTGCAATATCTTTCCCACATCGTTCTGAACCGTGGCTGGCCACCAATATCCCACAGCTGAGGAAAAAAGAAGACAAATTAATCTTCTTGATCATAACAAAATACAAATATATTCAAAGAATTCACTTATGAATTCAAAAATATTTTTTTTGTGTTTTTGTAGGCAATGATCATTGCTATTTTCAAGTATATATACATATATTAATACTGATGTTATTTTTGAAATTGTCTCTAACAGAAATCACAAAAAATGTATTTGCTGTAACATTTTGTTTTACTTCTTTTCATTTACCTCACAGACAGTAGAATATTAATACATGCAATTTGTACTACAAATGTAAGGAATGTCATCATTGTCAATACCTTGATTGTGACATTGCCCTTGGTTATCTTCCTCATGTTAAAACCTACTGTTGGGATCATATCTTCACTAAATTGACCCGACTGAAAAAGATGAAATTTTACATAGTTAACAAGAAGACATATTATTTAGTAGCACTAAATATTTGTTTTCATACATACATATTTTAAAACAATTAACTACAGTGACATATTCTATTTGCAAATTTATAAACTGCTTTTAATAATTTATGGTCATCAAATATAATTATACGATCACAACACATAATGATGATATATAAGCTGATACAAAGTTATCAGTATGTATTATGAAATGCATTGGACATAATTGGAAAACCAGGTGTGGGTAAATTACAATTGTTTGGTTTTACCTTTAATTTATTTAGATACATATTTTTCACGAACGTACTATTCTCCCTCAGTGGCAGAGACAAAAAGGTATCTTTATTCCCTTTGAAAGTTTTAGAAAAAAAGGTTCAAATTAAGTAGCTTTGATATAAAACTTGCTTCATACTCTAGTAAAGGCTTAACTTTTCTGGACTCTACACAGCTGTTTTGATTTAGATACTAAAAACCAAAATGTCTCCATCAGACATCAGATGCCAATAATGCTTTCCCTCTGAGCATATATTTATGCAAGCAATTTACCAGAAACAATTGTATTTCTCAACTTTAAAAAGGTGATGGTGACAAATTCTTTTACATTGTAAACGTTTTGGATCCCATGTGGGTTTTCAGTTTTGTTTTGTTCTGGGGTTAACATACATATACTAAAATAAACAAAAACATACCGAGTCAATGGCAATACAGTTTAGATATAAGTTATATGTTCTTCGAATTCCCTTCAGTTCAAAAACTTTACACCTGAACAATACACAGTGATACATACATACCAACATTTCCAATATCAAAAGCACAAGTAGATGCAATACAACTGTTTTAAAGTGTTTACTTCATCTTTTAACAAGGGTTTGAGTTGGGATATTTGTAACAGAAACAGCACTCGAGATGTGTATTTTGGCATAGCGAAAAAATACCACAAACCCAGCTACACAGATTTCAACCCAGAAGCGTCCGAGTCTAAGATGGATGCACTATCTGCTCAGATATATAGCTATCTGAACACAGCGATCAGTCCAGTTCCCTGCAAAATGTATTGGGTCAGATGTCCAAGCATTCATATCAATAGTAAACATACTGCAAGTGTATATGCATGTTCTGTATGTATATAGTCCACTTGTCTTTTGAAAGAAAAATGTTGCTTGCAATTTCCTCTGCACTATAAACAAGAGGCCCAAGGGCCTTAGCGGTCACCTGAGTTATATCATAGGTACTGGTAGCTTTATTTTATTGTTTAGATGTGATGTGGAAATCAGCATGTAAACTAAGTGAAATACAATACTTGTCATGTCATCAATGGATAAGAATTTGAAAATATTGGTAAATGTTCCCTTTGGGGCCCCGCCCTAGCCCCTGGGGATGGGGCAGGAATCC
>NW_018405634.1:125737-173699 GCF_002113885.1 Mizuhopecten yessoensis
TAATTTTCCCTTTGGGGCCCCGCCCTGGCCCCAGGGGTTGGGGTAGGAATCCCAATTTTACAATTTTGAAGCCTCATCTACCAAGGATGATTCTGACCAAGTTTGAAAAAAATCCATCCACTGGTTCTTGAGAAGAAGTTGAAAATGTAAAAGTTTACGCACGACGCACGACGGACGAAGGACGACGACGGACGAAAAGCGATTGGAATAGGTCACTTGAGCAAAGCTCAGGTGACCTAATAAAATACAAATGCCTGAGTTGACATTATTTCATGTTAAAAAAAAAACTCATTTTCAGACGTAGAAAGTTTATATTTACCCTATATTTAGCCTATATAAAGCTACTGGTAACACTGGGTCAGGCACATAACTACTATTTATATTGATCTTGTTAGACTTGCAGTCGCTGGGTACGTTATACAATATATACTTTCAGTCGCTGGGTACGTTATACAATATATACTTTCAGTCCCTGGGTACGTTATACAATATATACTTGCAGTCGCTGGGTACGTTGTACGGTGTCAGGATATACATGTATATATATATATAGTGGAATTGTACACCCCTGACCACAAGGGCTGTTGATGCATGCGCAACTACTATTAAATTAATATTGATCTTGTTAGACTTTGTCGCTGGATATGGTATATATATATACGATTGGGATATAACGTACCCAGCGACTGAAAGTCTAACAAGATCAATATTTAAAGTAGTTGTGTGCCCTTGTGGTCAGGAGTACAATTCTACTATCCCGACAACCAGGGCTGGTAGATTTTATGTTGGGGCGGTAGCTAATTGAGCAAGTAGAACTTATCAAAATTAACAGGTGTATTCTTCATGACACTGTACATGTAGACCCCATTAGATTATCACATATCCTTGTTTTGATTACAGTATATGAGGTCAATAATTGTTAATCGGAAAAAAAAAAATCCCCCGATACATATGTTCACCTCTAGGTGGTCTTTTTCTAAGATATACAGTCGAACCTTGTTATCTTGTAGTCCACGGGGTCATGGAAAAACTTCTAGTTATCTAGTTATGCAGGTTCATAAAGGTATTAAAGCTGTTTTGACAAAGCACTAGTAGTTGTTGATTTCATTAATAGCCAATGCTTATAACTAATCGATGAATGATATACGTAATCAATAACAAATACAAGTATGTAATTTTACGATAAACACGCTTACAAAAATAGAATTTTAGCCCTTCACACGCTTTTATAACTTCACCCACCGGGTTACGATTTTGACCCGGAATTCGTCCATTTCACCAGTTTTCGCCCATAATATTTTCGTATATTAGAATTTACCAAAGTCACTCGGAATTCTCTAGACTTTTTCATCCTTTGTCGTAAGGAAGACGATTTATTCCCTGTTTCAGTTTCTCATCGACAGGCAAGTTTTGAGTTGTTTACATATGTACTAGAACTGTTTTTACAAATGTTCATATAAAGACTGTTGTAACTGAACTTAACGACAAGTTATTAGTGAGGTGTTTTAACGAATAATTGAGTTGTTTTTACAATTGTATTTATGTAGTACAGTAGATTCCTCTTAATATCACTTCCCATTTGTCAGAGAAAAACATGATATCAACCGAAACATGACATAAACAGAATACATATTTTCTGATGTTTTTCAACCCTCAAAACTGGAAGTGAACTTAGTCAAATGCCTAAGTGATGTGGCTCTATGAAGAAGATTGATATTTTGTAACTAACCTTGTTCTATACCCTAGTTGAAATATATATATATAAGTATAGAAATAAATTTATTATTTGTAATTCATTTCAGTACGCAGTTACATTTCATATTGTTAAGTAGCAAAATGACGATCAGTATGATTGTAATTATGATTGTTTACTGCAGTAGTGATGTAGGCATACAAGTGTTTGGCTGGTATTCTGCATCAAATTCAATTGTAAACATAAGACTTGGTAAATATTTACCTATATCTTGATATATATACTGTTCTTTCTCTAGTAACATCTTTTTATGGGTTAATTTCCTTAGATATTTGCTGCAAGTGTGTAATCGAAGATAGTTACACATGTTATAATTAGTTGAAAGAATACATCACACTTGGCATTAGAAAAGTTTACAGATGTTAGACTGCCCTAGCTCCCCAACCACAGGTGAATATCATGTTAACAAGTATGTAAGTCAACCTATTGTTTAACAGTCAGCCAGGTTTAACCTTTTGTTTGACAGTCAGCCAGGTGTAAAAAATTCCCTGTTAGGTCAAGGCATTCTTTACATAATGCGTCCAGGGTGTGAAAGAAGGTCCCCAGGGCATTTATCTTGAATCATTACCACCATTTACCTGTATTTTTTTTGTGGCAGTGGCCAAAATAAAGTGATATTAAGAGAAATCAACATAAAATCAGGTGATAATAAAAGAATTGAATTGCATAGATTATATGGCAGGAAAAACGGTGCCTCAAAAAAACATGATAATAACCGAAAAGTGACATTAACAGACGTGATATTAGGTGAAATGTACTGTATATAGATAGTTTTTTGAAGGCAACGTTATGTCTTCTTGAAGGAAGAAGTCGTTATCAGGACTTGCAGTTTCTACTACACAAAATGCTATAAAAAGAAAAGATAATTGTGCACATATCAAATGTCGTAGGAAAATGAGTTATAGTGGATAAAGTCTGGTCGTTGTGGACCAAACGCTCCATTCTGACTCTTTGTAAATAGCATATATCAGTTGGATCTGGTGCTCAAAACGGCGTTACTTAGACATTCAAAAACATGCACAGGCATTTGATGATTTCTGTCAATCAAAATGATCCTTACGACAAGATCTTATAAAACTGATATTTTATATGAGTAGCGTCTGAGGACAAAATGGTATTTTATATGAGAAGAATGTGACATCTTATTGTCAGGACTATTTTAATTGACATAAAAAAAATGCTTGTGAAAACACAGTATCATATTTATTATTATGAATTAATTTTATAAGTTGTTGCCAAATCTTTTTATTTTTCAGCTTTGAATTTGGTATTATGGATGAGGGTCAGCTAGTATAGATCTGCTGGAAGAATAGTTCAATGAATGTAGAATGATTAAACTTCTAATTTAATATCTACATGTACTTTTCTAAAATTTGTTGCGAAAAAAGATGTTGCACGTAGGAGTGTAACAATGCATCGAAATATCGATAGATTCCAATAAATCCTTCCCAATATCAATGCATCGATTGTATATTAAAATTCAATATTTATTGCCGATTGTTCCGTCAGATATCGATTGTTTCAATAGTTATTAATAGCATCTTCTCGGAGCCTCAAACATGTAAATATTCCGGTCGGGGAATTCCCCGAAATGGTCCGAGTCATCACCACGTTTGTTTCGTATCGCTAGTCGCTAAACAGATTAAGGGGAGGTCAGGAACATGGCGTCTGCTATCACGATTGTCAAGAATGCACAAGGAAAAGCTGCGGTGGGGAAACACTTTGGATTTGTCAAAGAGAATGATAGTGTAGATAAGAAGAGAGTTGCATGCCGCCTTTGTGAAACTATTCTGGAATACTGTTGTAACACGACGAACCTGAACGACCATATTCGTCAGAAGCACCCGTCCCTGAATCAGGATCTTCTGCAAGTTCCGGCAGCTCAGGGGAAATTGTTAACCACTCCAAGTTCGACGGCACCAACTCTAGGCCTTGCGACAATGTTTGTGACTAAAAATTTCTCCAACATCTCCGAGAGGAAAAGCAATTACCGGGGCGATATCCCGATTTATTGTGCAGGATTTACGTCCGTTTAGCATTGTCGAACACGCTGGGTTTAAGAACTTTTTAGAGAAGCCCTAGATAGCATTGATTGACATTTGAAATTCGTGATTTAAAACATAGTTAACATACACTACGGCTTAATGTTTTCTACCCAATAATATTGCAATACTATCGCAATAAAATGTGCAATAATAATAATATTGCAATAGTTTTTCTGTGATAGCAATAATATTGCAATTGTGAAATTGGCCGCAATAGTCACCCCTAGTTGCACGCTATGACACTCTTTTTTATTTTCAAAAGAGGGTCATCTACCTCTTTCAGTATATCCGGGGTTGGCAGGTATATAATATAAGTACAGAATACTGTTGATCAACTGATGAAGTTTGTTAATAATTATTATGAACAACATGGTTTTGAGTCTGCACACTACAATCTGAAGCTTTAAACCTGGAAAGGCGAGATGTCGTACTTTTGAGTTTTATTTGTAACAAACAATGAATAAGTGACAAAATGAAATTAGAACACTATGAAGTAGACGATGTTTTGATGTTGGATTTACGCTATTGAAACCAATATCTTATTTCGAGGTATCAACTTTTCAGGGTTCGATTGTTTTATGCGACTTTGCTTTAATTTAATGAAAATTGAAATCTAAGAAAATATGGCTCAAATAGCTATACAGTACAGTATACTTGATAGGTCTTTATAGCTCAATCGGCAGAGTGTACTGGACCTGGTATGCACACATATATATACAGAAGGCTAAAACAACTTAACTTTTCCCATTTAAAGTTACCACCATAAAAATCATGTGACTGGTTGTGAACAGCCATCTACAATAGTAGCCTACATCTATCATGTCCATCATGATCTTCACGTGATGACAATGGAAGCTGAGGGGCGAAGCTGAGTCAGTCTAGTGAAACGATCACGGTCGATTCGCTGAGGCTTATTTTGGGCAATTCGTATTTACATAAACTTTTATCTTTTTAGCTTTATGTATCTGCACGAACAGTTATTTTGGCCTACGACAACCACAAAACTAAAAATGGAAGCAGACCACTCACACTGAAACACCTGTCAAACCACTCACCGCTATCACATTAACAAATGTCGTTTTCCCCGAATACTGGAGCCCTACTAGAGTAAGCTCCATCTCTTCTTTCCAGAATAGACTCTTAAACCAGTCTAGAATTCTGTGGAAAAACGCAAACATCTTTGTTGTTGGGTGTATTTCTCTGTGACTGTTTTGTCGTCTTCCTTATTTTCTGCGAGGACATACAGACAGACGGATAATCACATGATGTGATATCATCGTTCAAGATATGTAAATATTACAAATCGGATTCATTAAAAACAAACGAAACAATATACATAAAGTACTCTATATATAATGCTAACTTCACAATATAAAAATATGAGTATTCGATAAACTGCTAAAAGTTATAATTCAAGTGTTAAGTGATTTAATAAACTATATGATTTAAAATGTTTTATTTATATAATCCGTTTTACCTTCACCCAATTTGCTAAATCATGGTCATGTGTTTTCACCCATAGCAGTCGACAAACACTTTGCACATGACCATTTAACAACCAACACACTCGAAAAGATGGAGGTGACTTGGTGTGTGTTAGTTTTTGCCTTTTTGTTAGGGACAGCTAGCGGGGACACGCCTGCTAATTGCACGTATGAAGATGTGCGCGGGACATGGGTGTTTCAAATCGGCCAAACCGGCAACACCAATCAGCTAGACTGCAAACAGATGCCAGGTTTTGTTGTCAATTTTTTACATTGAGCATAGTTAACTTTTACCTGCGTTTACCTCGGCTTAGTACTGGCCATGGGTTAAAAGAGAGAGTGTGGATTATGAACAGGGGTTCGTGTTTCTAGTAAAGACTAATTGGTGAACATGTATTAGGCATTTCATCCGGCAACATATCACATTTGTTTTGGCTCATCTGTCACAAATTTTTTCAAAATAAAGAAGGATGAAATCAAGGGAATTATGAACATTAGTGAAATTGTTAAAATATGTGGACTGCGGAGCCTTGAATATTACAAATAATGAAATATGCCTTAATTTACTATTTCCTGAAGGATCAATGTGCAGTGCCACTGTCACGGGCTACATGCATTCCGCGGCAGTACATAAAAATATGCTTAGATTGTAAAGACAAAATCACCAAGTTTACGTCTTCTGACACTGAGGGTAAAAGTATATATAATAAAACATTCAGAACTTTAATGTATGACTTTACCTGTACATTGATCAGGCCTATGGTCAGGTCAGGTGCTTTAATTGTCTTGGCTTGTATGACTACGTGTGCTCAGCCTTGTTAGCTTCATGATAAGTAGTGCATAGATACATGTACGATGGAAATCATGTCATCTTTCTCGAAATTTGAATTATACTTCCAGTTTTCTTGATTATTTATAGTCACTACATGCATACAATACATTAAATAGTATATATTTAGCATTGAACTGTTTGTGTATGGCATTTATGATCTATTCAAATGACACATACATGTATACGTACATCTTTGTAAGTGCAAACAACATAATAGCGCATTATGATTTGTTTGCATGCAAATTGTATGTCATTCAAATAGATCATAAATACCAGACAAAAACAGTGCAATGCTTATATTAACATTTTTTTACTTTTACATTTGTGTAATTTCAAAATATATTTGAAATTATAATTTGCTGCCTTTAATTATCGACGTTCTGTACAAATTTGTTAAAAAACCGGAACAGCGTATTGTTGCGTGCTGAACAGCAGTGAATTGTGTCTCCTAACTGTTTCATGTAATTTAAAGTCTCATCAATGACCTTTAATAATAGGTTACCTATAATGACAACACTATGTAAATGTAAATTAATATAATGCGGTTATTGATTGTAATAAAACTTATTATTGGAAATTTATTTAATGTTTTTATTTTCAGCGGCGATATCCACATTGACAGTAGAGTTGCTCTACCCTGATGTGGCTGTCGATCAGTTTGGGAATAAAGGATTTTGGACTTTAATTTATAATCAGGTATGTTTATGATTGGCATAATGTATGATTACCAAATATATTTCATATACACATGAAATGTCGTGTATAGGGGCCGGGTGTAAAATGAAAATATAAGTTGGGCTAAATCCCGGCCTGTTGGCTTTATGATGAAGTACTCCAAAAAGTGAATTTGTATACCGCTGAATGTACCAATTAAGGTCAAATGTCAAGGTCAAAAGTAATTACAGTACCAAGTGGACACATCCCCTCAGATTAAATATACGCATGGGATTTGCACATGTTTCTCTGTATGTTTACATTTCTCGTCAGGATGCTAACTTCGAATTCAGAATCAATGAGTTGCATTAACCTCAAACATAGAGTGCATGTAGAATCGCCCAAGGAAAGATGATCAAGAACCCTGTTAATATTTTGCATGGTTCTTCAAAAGTGAAGGTCACAATTGCTAAAAACTAGATTTTCTTGTCTGCATGCATCCTAACTTCAGAAAAAATGATTGCACAAACCAAAGACCCTTCCTTTGAAAAAAAACATTCACCTATCAATAGCATTTTTAAGGGGGCACGCTGCCTCTGGTAGCTCTCTTGTTTGAAATATCTTTTATTACAGTAATACATGTACATATATGGGTATATAAGGAATACCACCAAATTAGATATCAAAGAAACTCAAAGGTCAAGATTGCAAACATCAAAGCAGGGACATTATGTGTAAATAACTTAATTTGAATATAATATGTAGTAGTAACATTTTAAATACACTAAAATATTGAATAACCTTCTGGTTAACTAATGTATATACACCAAATGAGGAAAATGATAAAATTTCATTTTTCAAGAACATGAGGCAAAAACTCAAAGATACAAGTGGTAATGACCAGAAACATATTCTAGTTGGAGACCTTAATTGTGTTCAAAATATAGAAATGGATAGGAAAAATTGTACATCACATGTTGAAATAGGGCAAAATGAACTAAAACTACTAATAACAAATCTGGCTGTTGAAGACATTTGGCGCCGTAGAAACCCAGGATTAAAATCATATACCTTCAAAAGAGGGAGGAAACAATCAAGAATAGATTATTTTCTAACAAGCAAATAAATTGATCACATGATAATAAATTCCAGTATAGAGTTATGTCCCTTTACAGAAAATGACCACTATGGCTCACCTGATGTGATTCTCAATTTAGATGAAATTGAAAAAGGAAAGGGATACTGGAAGATGAATTTTGATATAATAAAATCAGATTGTTTCAAAGAAATGTTTAAAGTTTTTTGGAACAATTGGAAAAAAAATATAGAGGACTATGAAAGTAAAATGAACTGGTGGGAACTTACAAAAATAAAAATACAGCAATTATGTGTTACATGTAGTCATATAGTTAATAAACCAAAAACATATATAAAAACAATAGAATCAAAATTAAAAGAATTGCAAAGGAAAAAGGATATGGGTTCAATATATAATGAAAGGGAACTTTTAGAACTTACATCAGAAATTCAAACTTATTATAATAATCTTGCAGAGGCTGCAAGAGTAAGGTCAAGGGTACAATGGAACGAGGAGGGTGAAAAATCTACTCGTTACTTTTTCAATTTAGAAAAATTGAGAGCACAAAATAAACAATGGTCATCAATTAAATGTGAAAATGGACAATATAGTTCGGATATAGATACCATCTTAAAAGAACAAGTAAAATTTTACCAAAAATTATTCTCATCTGAGGGTTCGGATGAACGAGAGGCAGCAAAACTTTTAATGAATATAGACACCAAATTAACAGAGATGGAAAAGAAAAACTGTGATAAAATTCCGACAGAAGAAGAAATTCAAAAAGTTATCAAAACTCTGAAAAACAATAAAGCTCCGGGTAGTGATGGCATTATCTCAGAATTCTATCAACTTTATTGGCATAGCATCAAAAAGGAGTTTACACAAGTAATTGAAGAAATATTTATTACCAAAAAACTATCATCGTCACAGTATAGGGGGATAATTAGACTCATGTACAAACAAGGGGAGAGAGAGGATATAGCCAATTGGAGACCAATCACACTACTTAATACAGACTATAAAATCATAGCTAAGACAATTGCAGAGAGAATTAAACCTATATTACCAAATGTCATTCATAGCGACCAAAGAGGCTTTATTAAAGGTAGAAATATTGAGGAATCTATACGATTGCTATCCGATATTATCGAATATACCGATATAGAAAAGAAGGGAGGGATAATAATTTTTCTAGATCAACAGAAAGCATTTGATAGAGTAGAATGGAGCTGGTTAGAGAACAGTTTAAGGAAATTTAATTTTGGAAAAACAATGATAGAGTACATTAACATGACCTACAAATATTCCAAAAGCTGTATTCTAACAAATGGCCATATGTCCAATTTCTTTAACCTATCACGCTCTGTAAAACAAGGATGCCCTTTGGCTCCAATTTTATATATAATTCAGGCAGAGGCACTTGCCTGCTCCATAAGGAAAGATAAAAATATAACAGGTATTGACCTCCCAGAAGTAAATAATATAAAAATCCAAGCAAAAATAAGCATGTTTGCAGATGATTCGCAACTGTTTCTAGGTAAAGAAAATTCATTGCCGTTTTTATTCAAGATTTTAGAAAAATATGAGAAAGCATCAGGTGCACGGGTAAATAAAAAGAAAACAAAAGGTCTGTACATAGGCAGCTGGAAGCAAAGACCCCCAAACTATACAGATATATCATGGGTCAGAGACAATATCAAGGTATTAGGAATATTTCATGGTTATAGTATAGATAAAACAAGGCTATGGGAGAGTAAAATTAAAAAAATTGAAAACAGAATCAATACATGGAAAGTGAGAAATTTGTCATTAGAAGGGAAAACTCTAATAATTAAATCCCTTCTATGCTCTCAGTTAACTTATGAATTAGCACAAAACACCATACCTGAAGAATATTTACAAAAAATAAACAAATTAATATATAAATTTCTTTGGGGTAGTAAAATAAATAAGGTGGCAAAAGAAACTGTGTATTTAGAAAAGGGGCAGGGAGGGTTAAATATGACAGATATAGAGATAATTGTTACAATGAATAGAATCAAACTAATATATAGAGTAATTCATAGTGAAATACAGACGTGGAACATACTAGGTAAACACTTTCTGCAAAGCTATGACAGAGCTTACAATACAGATTATTTCTTATGTAGATGCAGCAACACTCATAATTTGGAGTTGAAAAAAATTCCGGCAATTTATCGGGAGGGAATTTGGCATTGGCAAAAACTGCAAAAAAAAGTACCTGTAAGCAGTGCAGAAGATGTCCTTAACCAAAACCTATTTGGGAATCATAATGTATTATTTAAAAATAATCCACTTTTTTTCAAAAATTGGGCAAGGAGTGGAATAACAAAGATAAAACATATCTGGAATGTTGTACAAAATAACTTTATTTCATCAGAACAATTACTGGAAAAGTTAAAAAGTAAAAATAACTGGATATCGGAATTCTCAAAAATCAGAGGGGCCCTTCCGTCAGGGTGGAAAAACATACTACAAAATAATAATGAAAACAATATTAGTGCCTTTAAAATTTCAGATGACTTAGTTTTCACTTATAAAAACAGCATTTTAGCCATGAACAAGTGTTTTAACAAAATAATTAAATATATATTGTATCAAAATAGTAAAGAGATAAAATCCCTTCAGAAATGGAATGATCTTTTTGCATTGGACTGGAATGCCATCTGGCTCTCTATAAATAACACTATCATTGACAGGAAAATCAAGGATTTTCAGTGGAGAAGCCTACACAGAATTTTAACCACTGAATATAAACTTAAACAAATGCAGAAATCAAATGGTCTATGCAACTTCTGCAAAGAAGTACATGAAACCCAACAACATCTCTTTAGTGGGTGCAGGTTTAGTGAAACAATTTGGTTCAGGATAGAACAATTACTAAATGAAAGTCTAGCAACAAGCAATGTTCATATTAGGTTAACAGAAAAGGAAAGAATCTTTGGTGTCTCAGAATATAATGATAATATAAATAAACTATGTAATCTAATCATATTTCAGTCTAAATGGCTAATTTGGAAGGCAAGAAATCTACAGAAATTTGAAAATGAAGATCAAATTCCACTATCATTATTTAATAGGATAACAAACCAATTGAAAAATACAGCGGATAATATAATAAGTGCAAACAGACAAAATTATACATTCATTGCTTTAATTCATTCATTGAAATCACAGCTATAGCTATAATTAATATAAATACAATTATGTTGCTACTGTAATGAATAAGTACAAAAAGAATTGTGAGTCTTTATAAATTTACCTACTCTGATAATGAAAATAATGAGTGAATGAATGAGCCTGTGTGATAATTGGTTTTTGTTATTTTAATCTGATGAAAATTTATATAATATATATAAAACAATGTATACCTAATAAGAATGAAGTAGGATGATGTATAGAACAATGTATGCAGGTAATAAGATGAAAAATGATGTAGTGATATGTAAAACAATGTATGCTTTATTACAAGATGAAAAATGATGTATTGATATGTAAAACAATGTATGCTGGTTATAGGATGAAGAATGATGTAGTGATATGTAAAACAATGTATGCTGGTTATATAAGATGAAGATGAAGAATGATGCAGTGATATGTAAAACAATGTATGCTTGTTATAAGATGAAGAATGATGTAGTGATATGTAAAACAATGTATACTGGTTATAAGATGTATATAAAAATATGCAAGTTATTGAAATAAAACATTCTGAAAGAAAGAAAAAAATATTGAATAAGAATATGACAATTAATTCACAGAACCCTTGCATAAACATTTTTAGCTCACCTGGTCCAAAGGACCATGGTGAGCATATGCCATACTGCGTCATCCATCTGTCCGTCAACTTTTCCTCTAAAACGCTATTAGTCCTGAACGGCCAAGTAGATTTTGACTAAATTTGGTCTGGAGCATCCGTTGGCCAAGGGGACTCAATTTTGTATAAATGCCTAAAATGGTGGTAGAGGGGCGGGGCCCAATAGGGAAAAATAGAGGTAAAACCTTTAAAATCCTTCTCCTACCGTAGGGATTAAGGGATTTTATCCTTATTTAGTCAGGAGCATCCTTGGGCCAAGGGGACTCAAGTTTGTATAAACAGTGAGTGTGGCACCCCCTGGGAGCCGAAGGGCGGGGCCCAATAGGGGAAACATAGCAAATTCTTCAAATACCTTCTTCTTCTGTACGAATGACAGGATTTTGTCACAATTTGGTACGAAGCATCCTTGGGTGAAGGGAACCAATTTTGTATAAACAGTGTGTCTAACCCCCCTGGAGGCAGAGAGGTGGGCCCAATAAGGGAAATAGAGGTAAAACCTTTAAAATCCTTCTTCTACCAGTGGGATTAAGGGATTTTGTCCTAATTTAGTCTTGAGCATCTTTGGCCCAAGGGGACTCAATTTTGTATAAGCAGTGGGTGTGGTCTCCCAGGGGGCAGAAGGGTGGGGCCCAATAGGAGAAATAGAGGTAAAACCTTTAAAATCTTTCTTTGACCATCAGGATTAAGGGATTTTATCCTTATTTAGTCTGGAGCATCCTTTGCCCAAGGGGACTCAATTTTGTATAAACGGTGGGTATGACCCCCCTAGGGGCATGGGGTGGGACTCTGTTTGAAATTTGTACTCGCTATATCTCAAGTTCTGGATGGATCTTTCTGAAATTTCATATGTACTTACAGCACCTACCATGGATTGCTATATCTTTACTTCATACCAATTATTTTAAATATATTCAGGTGAGCAATACAGGCCCTCTGGGCCTCTTGTTACAATAGGTATTAAATTGCAGAACTATAAAATTTTAAGCATTTTTACATTGTTCTTGCAGGGATTTGAAGTTGTGATACGCAGCAGGAAATATTTTGCATTTTCGAGCTACAAACAAGACGGTAAAAATGTTACCAGTTACTGCGATCAAACGCTACCTGGCTGGTCACATGACACCTATGACAGAAGCTGGGCATGTTACACAGGGAGAAAGACGGAGGCACTGGCACCTAAACACCACACTATACTACCTCAAAAGTAAGTCAGGGGGACTCAAACAAAAACAGCACACTATACTACCTCTAAAGTAAGTCAGAGGCACTCACACCTAAACACCACACTATACCACCTCTAAAGTAAGTCAGGGGCACTCACACCTAAACACCACACTATACTACCTCTAAAGTAAGTCAGAGGCACTCACACCTAAACACCACACTATACTACCTCTAAAGTAAGTCAGAGGCACTCACACCTAAACACCACACTATACTACCTCTAAAGTAAGTCAGAGGCACTCACACCTAAACACCACACTATACTACCTCTAAAGTAAGTCAGAGGCACTCACACCTAAACACCACACTATACTACCTCTAAAGTAAGTCAGAGGCACTCACACCTAAACACCACACTATACTACCTCTAAAGTAAGTCAGAGGCACTCACACCTAAACACCACACTATACTACCTCTAAAGTAAGTCAGAGGCACTCACACCTAAACACCACACTATACTACCTCTAAAGTAAGTCAGAGGCACTCACACCTAAACACCACACTATACTACCTCTAAAGTAAGTCAGAGGCACTCACACCTAAACACCACACTATACTACCTCTAAAGTAAGTCAGAGGCACTCACACCTAAACACCACACTATACTACCTCTAAAGTAAGTCAGAGGCACTCACACCTAAACACCACACTATACTACCTCTAAAGTAAGTCAGAGGCACTCACACCTAAACACCACACTATACTACCTCTAAAGTAAGTCAGAGGCACTCACACCTAAACACCACACTATACTACCTCTAAAGTAAGTCAGAGGCACTCACACCTAAACACCACACTATACTACCTCTAAAGTAAGTCAGAGGCACTCACACCTAAACACCACACTATACTACCTCTAAAGTAAGTCAGAGGCACTCACACCTAAACACCACACTATACTACCTCTAAAGTAAGTCAGAGGCACTCACACCTAAACACCACACTATACTACCTCTAAAGTAAGTCAGAGGCACTCACACCTAAACACCACACTATACTACCTCTAAAGTAAGTCAGAGGCACTCACACCTAAACACCACACTATACTACCTCTAAAGTAAGTCAGAGGCACTCACACCTAAACACCACACTATACTACCTCTAAAGTAAGTCAGAGGCACTCACACCTAAACACCACACTATACTACCTCTAAAGTAAGTCAGAGGCACTCACACCTAAACACCACACTATACTACCTCTAAAGTAAGTCAGAGGCACTCACACCTAAACACCACACTATACTACCTCTAAAGTAAGTCAGAGGCACTCACACCTAAACACCACACTATACTACCTCTAAAGTAAGTCAGAGGCACTCACACCTAAACACCACACTATACTACCTCTAAAGTAAGTCAGAGGCACTCACACCTAAACACCACACTATACTACCTCTAAAGTAAGTCAGAGGCACTCACACCTAAACACCACACTATACTACCTCTAAAGTAAGTCAGAGGCACTCACACCTAAACACCACACTATACTACCTCTAAAGTAAGTCAGAGGCACTCACACCTAAACACCACACTATACTACCTCTAAAGTAAGTCAGAGGCACTCACACCTAAACACCACACTATACTACCTCTAAAGTAAGTCAGAGGCACTCACACCTAAACACCACACTATACTACCTCTAAAGTAAGTCAGAGGCACTCACACCTAAACACCACACTATACTACCTCTAAAGTAAGTCAGAGGCACTCACACCTAAACACCACACTATACTACCTCTAAAGTAAGTCAGAGGCACTCACACCTAAACACCACACTATACTACCTCTAAAGTAAGTCAGAGGCACTCACACCTAAACACCACACTATACTACCTCTAAAGTAAGTCAGAGGCACTCACACCTAAACACCACACTATACTACCTCTAAAGTAAGTCAGAGGCACTCACACCTAAACACCACACTATACTACCTCTAAAGTAAGTCAGAGGCACTCACACCTAAACACCACACTATACTACCTCTAAAGTAAGTCAGAGGCACTCACACCTAAACACCACACTATACTACCTCTAAAGTAAGTCAGAGGCACTCACACCTAAACACCACACTATACTACCACAAAAGTAAGTCAGAGGCTCTCAAACCTAAACACCACACTATACTACCACAAAAGTAAGTCAGAGGCTCTCAAACCTAAACCACACTATACTACCTCTAAAGTAAGTCAGAGGCACTCACACCTAAACACCACATTGTACTACCACAAAAGTAAGTCAGAGGCACTCAAACCTAAACACCACACTGTACTATCTCTAAAGTAAGTCAGAGGCACTCAAACCTAAACACCACACTATACTACCACAAAAGTAAGTCAGAGGCACTCAAACCTTAACACCACACTATACTACCACAAAAGTAAGTCGAAAGCAATAAATTTTGTTTATTTTTTCATACTATAGTAGTGGTGTTGCGATTAATCAACTTAGTCGAGCATCATTCAGTTAGGCTAACAAACTGATTAATCGAGTACAAAATCAATGATCGATTTTTGTCAAATTACGGAGTTTTCTGTAGACATTTTTCCCAGCTACTTTGTAAAATTGATGGCATCATCACTGCATGACTTACTTTTAGCTCATGGCTGCTAGTTAGGACTACATTACAGATTCAGTGTTTGAAGAGAGGTATTTCTTATATTATAATTACATGGTATCACGTTTTTATTTGCCTAAGTGACTCGCAACAACAGCATGGAGGATTCCACTATGTATTTCTATAAAACGATTATTAATCAATCATCGGTTGGTTAATGGTAACCAATGATCGATCATAAAATTTCAAACGATTCCCAACACTATACTATAGTCTATTAAATGTAAGTTGTTTATTTGACAGAGTGCATAATGACAAATACTATACCACTGACCATGAAATGTTGTATAACATCAACACTAAACAGAGCTCCTGGAAAGCTGGAATATACCCAGATTTTGAAAAAATGACAGTGGAGGAAATCCTTAAGGTTGCTGGAGGGAGGAAATCTAAAATTTATGGGTAAGTGTAGTCGAGGCAGTCTTTGTTGTTATTTTTAACGTTTTATCAATCAAAAAACATAATTATTGTTTCACCGTCACAAATTAGTGGAAGCAGGACTAAGGTGTTGCTTTTTCAGTGGCAGCATCAACATTAAGTTTTTGTGTTTAAGTTAGGTTCTCTGAAACTATAAGTGCTACACCAACCAAACTTGCACCATAGATGCATCTTAGGTAGTTCATCTCAACCCATGCATCAGATGCTGGATGCGGTCTACCTTTCATGGTCCATTGACTTTGTCTTCATCTCCATCAACATTATGTTTTTTGCATTAAAGTTAGTTTCTCTGAAACTATAAGTGCTACACCAACCAAACTTGCACCATAGATGCATCTTACGTAGTACATCTCCACCCATGCTGATGCTGGATGCGGTCTACCTTTCATGGTCCATTGACTTTGTCAGCATCTCAAATCTCCATCAACATTAAGTTTTTGTGTTTAAGTTAGTTTCTCTAAAACTATAAGTGCTACACCAACCAAACTTGCACCATAGATGCATCTTACGTAGTACATCTCCACCCATGCTGATGCTGATGCGGTCTACCTTTCATGGTCCATTGACTTTGTCTTCACCTCCATCAACATTAAGTTTTTGTGTTTAAGTTAGTTTCTCTAAAACTATAAGTGCTAGACCAACCAAACTTGACATGTGCATTGATGGTCACAGGTGAGACATATCAATCCGAATGCTTGTTGAATATGCATTTTTAGCTCATCTGGCCCAAAAGCTTTGCAATGCTTTGCCTTAGTAAGCCTTTAACTTACAGTTCTGGTTTATATAGCAGCTGGGGTATTAGTTAGCCTTTGGCTTACAGTTCTTGTTAAGTTTTATTGTATGTGTTTTTCAAGGCAACCCAGAGCTGTACGGCCCACAGAGATAGAGAGGCTGAGCAGCCTTAATCTGCCAGAGTCATTTGATTGGAGGAATCACAAGGGACAAGACTTTGTTTCCCCCATCAGGAACCAAGGTATTTCAGAGAGCAAAGTCTGCCAGTAAACAATTAAACATGCAGGGTAGCAATATGGGATATCAATAAGGTGTCACTAAGGTATCAAGCTTGTATGTATATCTAATATTTAAATAAGATAACTCTGTCTTGTCTGAGTGAATGAATTTTGAAAACATCATCAGGTATATAATGTCCTTGAAGATATATATATAAATTAAGCGAAACTGTTTATGCTATTGAAACTTTTCCTCTGTGATCTTGATTTGTCTTTAAAAGAATGCATTACTATATATACTAAGTAGAGGTACATGGAGCCAGGTTTACCTTACAGAAGCCTGCGGTAGTTGCTATGCCTTTTCCTCTATGGGGATGCATGAGGCCCGTGTGCGTGTGATTACCAACAATACCCAGCAGCCTGTCTTCTCCCCACAAGACATTGTAGACTGTAGCCAGTATTCACAAGGTATGTTCATTGATGTTGTCCTTGACCTAAAAGACATTGTGAACTGTAGAATTCATTTAGAGTGTAGATTGATTTTGACCTTGATTAATGAATATTCTTTACGATAGATTGTTCTTTAAGCATGAATACATTCAAGTTTAAAGTCTGTTACAAGAAGCCATTTGGATTGAAGTTCCTACACAACACCACCAATGAAGAAAGCTTCTACTTTAAGTTGGACTTCTAATTAAACTTTTCAGGAAAATATCCTGAATACATGGATTCACTATGTGTTCAAATTTGATTCACCTCTTTTTAACAATATATTGATAAAAACAATCTCAAATTGTGTATAAACTACCAAGTTTCTGAAGGTTTTCTTGTGATGGTAAATTTTTAAATGCAAATACAGATTAAAAGACATTATACTGAAGAATTTCTTACCTAGTTGTTGTGTTATTAAGGGTGTGAGGGTGGATTTCCCTACCTGATTGCGGGGAAGTATGCAGAAGATTATGGCATCGTCCCCGAGTCGTGCAATCCTTATAATGGCAAGGACTCCACGGTTTGCCATACCAAAGCCTCGTGTAGCCGCATGTATGCCACAGACTACACCTATGTTGGAGGATATTATGGAGCGTGAGTAGATTATTGGTCTAGTTTTTCTATTTAGATCATTTTCCTTTGTAAAAGTTTTTGTGATTGTACAATTTACTTCATTTTCATTTAACAACGATGAATTAATCAATCGAATATTCATGAGTTAGCCATGTGAAAATGTGCAGTTGCCTATAACAGGTTTTTAACTTAAATAATTTATATTGGTTAAGTCAAACAGAAATTTATCTACTTTAAAGTTCAAGTTACAATGTTTGAATGATGCATTCTTGCTATAGGTTCTATAAAAAGGTCAATGTAATTTTGCCTCAATTTATATATTACTGACATCATCAATCATTTGCAAACTGACCAAAAAATGCACAAAAATAACCTAAAATCTTTGTCACTTTTTGTGATTTCAGCTGATATGAATTTAGATGGTGAAAACACCACATATTTTTAGGATTGTCCTTTATGTCTGTTTTACTGGCTCTAATTTGCTTCATTAGTAAATCACAAGTCTGAGCCTACAGTAGAACGTAATCCTGTAGGGGCTAGCACAGGCGAGTAGTCATATTAAAGCCCAGATATAGATCATTATAATTATTTGAATATTCCTGCTGCATAAATTGAGGGAAGAAAATAACCTTTGAACCGGAACAAGAAGCTGAATGCTTCATTGATATTGAGGGAATTGATAGATAGAAGATAGACATGATAGATAGGAGTTAGGATTGATAGATAGATAGAAGCTAGAATTGATAGATAGAAGATAGAATTGATAGATAGAAGATAGAATTGATAGATAGAAGTTAGAATTGATAGATAGAAACTAGAATTGATAGATAGAAGTTAGAATTGATAGATAGAAGATTGATAGATAGAAGATAGAATTGATAGATAGAAGTTAGAATTGATAGATAGATGATAGAATTGATAGATAGATGATAGAATTGATAGATAGAAGTTAGAATTGATAGATAGAAACTAGAATTGATAGATAGAAGTTAGAATTGATAGATAGGAGTTAGAATTGATAGATAGAAGATTGAAACTAGAATTGATAGATAGAAACTAGAATTGATAGATAGAAGATAGAATTGATAGATAGGAGTTAGAATTGATAGATAGAAACTAGAATTGATAGATAGAACTAGAATCGATAGATAGAACTAGAATCGATAGATAGAAGATAGAATTGATAGATAGAAGTTAGGATTGATATATAGAGGTTAGAAATATATTTATTTTTCATTTCAACAAATTTTATTGACAAAGTTGATACAAGTCAATTGGATGGAATAACAGGCAAAGCCTATATAAATTCTCTCCAGCGGTGGCTAAATTAACGGATTCTATTATTTTTATTTGATTTAATTATACATCAATTTTGAAATGAAAATTATAAACAAACAAAAACATTTAAAGGGATGTAACTCCTTCTTAATTAACATAACTGAAATACAAATACATTCACACTTCTCACATCACACACAAAACACTTCCACAGGTATTATTTATTTTTATAACATTTTACAATGTAAATAAGCTATGTAGCTATCAAATCACACAGATATTGGCAGACCAAAAGTCCATGTGCAAATATATGCACAGGTCACAGTCGCCAAAACTGTTAAGTTATTATAGTTTTATATGGAAACAGATGGCTAGTCTATGTGTAATTCAATGTATAAGATGGAAACTGTAAAACAAGACAGATTGAACAAATCTTACAACAAACAACAACAAACAAACATGCTCAACTTAAAACTCCTATGTCCGTAGAAGAATACCATTTATAGAAAAGTAGGTAAAGTTACTTATTTGTGGAGTGAAATTGAAATATGAATAGTAAATTCATAAAAGTATAAAGTATAAGGTCATGGCTGGTTAGATCGTATAGAGATTAAAACGCCTCGATTTACCAATAAATAACTGTACATCATTAAGTAACTGTCTGTTTGTTAGTCCATCACGATCAGGACAGCCTTGTAGAAAAATGTTTGTATCTCAACAGAAGTAAATAAAGTAAGTCTGAGATCATTATACAATGGACATTCAAGAAAATAATGGAAAACTGTTTCATATTGAAAAGAGCAAGCACAAGAGGGACAGTCAGTTAAATGGTCATTGAATAAATCAAAATTTAAATTGCTACAGAAGTTTCTAAGTTGACAAAGAATAATATTGGCCCGTCTATCACCTTCAGTTTTAAAAATTAAGGTTGATTCATTATCGATAATAATATCTTCATTCAGTTTGTGTTTAAAGGTTGCAAGAGTTGGGGAGTATAGGAGATCATTATCAGTAGTGTTAGTTGTGCGGCACATTAGAGGGAGGAAACTGTCAAAATAATTGTTAGTTCTGCATGTCTGACGAAATAGGGATTATTGTTTTGATTGTTAATGAAAGGATTTAAGACATCTTGTAAGTATTGAGGTGACAGCCCATGCATTATTTTATACATCATTATGTGTTTGTGTTTATTTCTTCTTGTTGACAGAGTTTCCCAACCAAGTTCATTATAAAGTTTAATATGAGATGTTCCAGATCGAAGTCCAGTAATGATTCTGGCTGCTTCTAATTGAATAGATTCTAGAAGGGCTTTAGATTGTTGAGTGCAATTATCCCATACTATGTCTGCATATTCCAAAATTGGCCTAATAAATGCTATATAAATTTTAATCAATGATGTACGATTGACTTTAGTTTTAATATAACGAAGAATATTTATATTTATTATGTTTAAAAGCCCTGTATTTATTAATCCGAGATTATGCTGTCTTCAGTTAGAAAATAACGGTTGGTACCACTCTCGATCAAGTGATCTATTTTCATTAGACGAGACTAGATGCCACTGAGTCTGAGTTAAGGAATAAAATACGAAACTTTTGACAGTTTTGTGACTAGGTAGGGTCCCTCGACCAAGTGATCTATCAACACCTGTATTCAAATGAAAATAATTGTATTTTCATTAGACCAGACGCCAATGAGTCTTGAGTTTAGGAATAAAATTGGAAACTTTTGACAGTTTGGTGACGACCCTACAGTTTGGTGACGAGCTAGGGTCTCTCAAGTCACCCATTGTTCTAGACGCACGTGCAGTTGTCACGTACACATTAGGTATAAATATGGGACCAGTAGAACTAACAAATCACTCTTGCTAACAACACTTGGACGTACACTAGTACTAGCAGAGTCATTGCCAGCTCTCTGGCTACAAGGGCGTGTCAGTAACACCTGACAACTTTACATTCATAACATCTTGGGTAACCCTTGTTAGCCAGGGAGTGTCCAGCACATTAACAGCATCACTATTCGATCACAGGACGACGCCTTAGCCATTGAGGAACCCCTTTAACGGAATAGGGGGACAAGAGTATAAATATCTAACCTATATTACAAGTGTAACAAGTATAAATGTCTAACCTATATTATAAGTGTAACAAGTATACATGTCTGATCTATATTATAAGTGTAACAAGTATACATGTCTGATCTATATTACAAGTGTAACAAGTATAAATGTCTGACCTATATTACAAGTGTAACAAGTATACATGTCTGATCTATATTATAAGTGTAACAAGTATACATGTCTGACCTATATTACAGGTGTAACAAGTATACATGTCTAACCTATATTATAAGTGTAACAAGTATAAATGTCTGACCTATATTACGAGTGTAACAAGTATAAATGTCTGACCTATATTACAAGGGTAACAAGTATAAATGTCTGACCTATATTACAAGTGTAACAAGTATAAATGTCTGACCTATATTACAAGTGTAACAAGTATACATGTCTGATCTATATTACAAGTGTAACAAGTATAAATGTGTGACCTATATCACAGGTGTAACATGTATAAATGTCTGATCTATATCACAGGCGTAACATGTATAAATGTCTGATCTATATCACAGGCGTAACATGTATAAATGTCTGATCTATATCACAGGCGTAACATGTATAAATGTCTGATCTATATCACAGGCGTAACATGTATAAATGTCTGATCTATATCACAGGTGTAGCATGTATAAATGTCTGATCTATATCACAGGTGTAGCATGTATAAATGTCTGATCTATATCACAGGTGTAACATGTATAAATGTCTGACCTTTATTACAGGTGTAACGAGTACGCCATGATGACAGCACTGGTGAAGAACGGCCCAATGTCTGTGTCATTTATGGTATACAATGACTTCCTGCACTACAAAAGTGGAATATACCATTACACACAGCTAGAGAACCACTTTAACCCGTTTGAGATCACAAACCATGCAGTGCTGCTTGTAGGGTATGGACAGGCAGAGGACACAGGAGAGAAGTTTTGGATAGTGAAGAACAGCTGGGGCCCAGCCTGGGGGGAGCAGGGCTACTTCAGGATCAGGAGGGGCAACGATGAATGTGCCATTGAAAGTATTGCCGTAGAGTCGACTCCCATTGTTTAGCAATCTTGTTGCCACTAGTTTGGAGAAGAGTTGTCTCCCATGGTGTAGAGTCTGGTGTTCTCATATATTTTCACATAAACATAAATAATTTTTGTTTCCTACATTATAATAATGATGCCGAGCAGCCATAATCATGATGTCAAGTTTTTCAGAATAGGTTTCAATAATGAGATTAGCTAATTTCATCTGTTGCATAATGTATCACACTATTCAGACATGTAGGATATAAGCTCAAAACAAGTTAGGTAAAGGATCTTCTTCCACAAGGGATGTCATGCAAAGGTCTACACATTGTGTATATGATATTTAAATAGAACTTTTCTGGTAGGGCTGTTGTATGAATTAACACATTGTGTATAGGTGCGTGTTAAAAAGCTCTGCTTGGTCTGTCATCAAGAATTCAACACATTTTGCATAGGTATGTTGTACAGAATTGTACACAATCTGGATAGGTGTGTCAGAAAAGATAGGTGGGTAATAGAGCATCCTGTTCAAGACAGTTAAACATTCTTTCTAGGCCGAGCTGTCATACAGATTTATTGCAATGTGTATAGGTGTATGTTATTGAGAATTTGTGTGCTACAATATAGTTCTATACATAGCTTACAGGATTATATATATGTATGTATTCCCTAATTATTTATTTGTATGTACACAAGATCACGCTTTTTATCTATTTTGTATTATTTATGAATATTTTTATAGATTTTTATAACGATTCCTTTGAATGTCAGAATGCATATCAATGTGTTAACTCATTCACCCCTGAAGACACATTTGAACTCTTCCAATTCAATGGTTGGAATAGTTCATTATGAAACTTCAGGGGTGAATGAGTTAAAGGAAGACATGTGATTTGTTATAATTGAAATATGTCCACAACAGCCTCCCTAACTCACTGTTATTTTCTACTTACCGGTATGTCAGTAAGCTGTTGGGCCAGATCTCAGATAAAGAGAAATGTCCGTATTAACTCAATGGTAGCTGATCATATTGCCCTCATAATGCAGAGGTGTACAAATTGATTATTAAAAAACTGAAACACAATGGTAACAGATTATCAGACCCCTGTGCAGTATTTACTTTCAGTGGGTGTGTCTTTAAATTTTAAAACAGATTTTTGATGGTAGATTTTTGTATTGACTAAGACCAAATTATTCATCAACCTTGTATCGTGGTTAGAATGAAGAAGTGATGTAAGACTTGACATGATTAATACTTGTACCTGTGCAAAGATATTGATTTTATATAGGTTTGTTATATTTTCAAATCGCGTTTGAATAATAATATCTTCTCAATAAAAAGATATATTTCTATTACCGTATGTTTTATTCATTTATATGTTTTGATATGATACTGTCTACCAGTATGTGACATTTTACCCTCTGACCTGCCTACTGTGATGTGACATTTCACCCCCTGACCTGTCTACCGGGATATGACATTTACCCCTCTTACCTGTCTACTGGGATGTGACATTTCACCCCCTGACCTGTCTGCTGGGATGTGACATTTTACCCCCTGACCTGTCCAACGTGATGTGACATTTCACCCCCTGATCTGTCTACCGGGATGTGACATTTCACCCCCCGACCTGTCTACCGGGATGTGACATTTCACCCTCTGACCTGTCTACCGTGATGTGACATTTCACCCTCTGACCTGTCTACCGATATATGACATTTCACCCCCTGACCTGTCTACCGGGATGTGACATTTCACCCTCTGACCTGTCTACGCTGATGTGACATTTCACCCCTGACCTGTCTACCGGGATGTGACAATTCACCCTCTGACCTGTCTACCGGGATGTGACATTTAACCCTCTGACCTGTCTACCGTGATGTGACATTTCACCCGCTGACCTGTCTACCGATATATGACATTTCACCCCCCGACCTGTCTACCGGGATGTGACATTTCCCCCTCTGACCTGTCTACCGAGATGTGACATTTCACCCCCTGACCTGTCTACTGGGTTGTGACATTTCACCCCCTGACCTGTCTACTGGGATGTGACATTTCATCCCCTGACCTGTCTACTGGGATGTGACATTATACCCCCTGACCTGTCCACCGTCGTGTGACATTTCACACCCTGATCTGTCTACTGGGATGTGACATTTCACCCCCTGACCTGTCCACCATGATGTGACATTTTACCCCCTGACCTGTCTACCGGGATGTGACAATTCACCCTCTGACCTGTCTACCGGGATGTGACATTTCACCCTCTGACCTGTCTACCGGGATGTGACATTTCACCCCTGACCTGTCTACCGAGATGTGACATTTCACCCTCTGACCTGTCTACCGGGATGTGACATTTCACCCCCTGACCTGTATACTGGGATGTGACATTTCACGCTCTAACCTGTCTACCGGGATGTGACATTTCACCCCCTGACCTGTCTACCGGGATGTGACATTTCACCCTCTGACCTGTCTACCGGGATGTGACATTTCTCCCCCTGACCTGTCTACTGGGATGTGACATTTCACCCCCTGACCTGTCCACCGTGATGTGACATTTCACCCCCTGATCTGTCTACTGGGATGTGACATTTCACCCCCTGACCTGTCCACCGGGATGAGACATTTCACACCCTGATCTGTCTACTGGGAAGTGACATTTTACCCTCTGACCTGCTACTGGGATGTGACATTATACCCCCTGACTTGTTACCCGGATATGACATTTCGCTCTCTGGCTTACTGTTCAAGTGGAGATGGCAATATCACTTACATTTACAATGGGACTATTTACGATACAAGGAAATAAAGTAAATGTTTCCTGGCTTCGAGGAAGTACTTATAAATTGGCCTAGCACAACATTTCATGTTTTTTACTGGTCAACAACGACTGAAAGGCTATCAATACCGTGTATTTCCGTAGTTATTGAGTACTGCAGTACGAAAGCCTAAAAAGTTGTTATAAAAACGACTTTCATTTTCACATCATAAAACCTTTGATTTTCAGAAGGCGTTTTAACGCGATTTTTCATATTTTCATTTTCTTTTCAAAAGTTGACCTTTCTAGACTTTCTAAATATGCAGATAGCCAACGTTGATCCTGACCATTTCATAATGCATCAAAACTTCCAAGAGGGGGTCAGCAGGCCTCCGTTACTTAACTCACAAGAAAGGAATTCACGACTAGAAAATGGTTACCTGATAGTGAGGTTTCTGCGTGTACATGATTACATGACTTGTGTGTGTTGTATTTCTTATTGATAAATGAATCGTACCGTTATAGACCTCGAAACGGGAGTGTCGGATTTCATTTCGCACCTATAGTCAATTTCCTAACTTTGAAACGTAAAAAAAAAATATTCGTCAACGATACCATGTTTCAATCTGATTAAAATTATACTTTTCATTTCGATCAAATACCAATGCACTCCCAACACTTGTATATTGGAGTGCATCGGTAGTGGATTGAAATCCCGTGTCTAATTTGGATTAGATTGACAAAATTTTAAATCGCTAAATGTGAGCTTTTAAATATAGTGAACCCTACTGTACACAAAGAGGGATTAGGTAGTACATGTCAGATAATGACCGCGATACCGTAAATAGTGGGGCCCTAGCTGTAATCCAAACATTTGTCCCACTAACACACAACTCCAGTTACACCCGTTCATTTGTACAAGTGATTATATTTAATAATACATAATCGTATTATATTTTATTAATGTTCACACTTAACCGATAAGTCGGGCACATATTTTTGTCTGTAGAGGCGAAGGCAAACTAATTTTATGTTCACGTGAACTGCAATGCTATTAGCGAATTGGAATAATAATGGTGAATAACGCAACTTAATTAGGATGGAACAAATGTTCCGTTTATGTATTACAGACAATAGCTTGAACGTTTGTTATGCTAATCAAAACACGAACGTGAACTCTGTTTTTAACGTGATAAAAAGAGTTGATATATAATAAAAATTGTTGTTAACAATTTACAATAATAATTTTACAAGTATTTGAAATATTTACTTCTAATTATTTTTATTTTAGCAAAACTGTACCATTGGCACGCATTTTACCAACTTCTATCAAGTCGTTACTTTGTTATACTTTCGTGTTTTATACAACTGACCACACGATAGCCATATTTCTATATACCAATTATAAGTACCACGAAAAGGGTGGACGCTCTAAACAGAAAAACATGAAATAGGAATAGCATCCTTCATTCATTATTCACTATATATGTCTTGAAAAGAAAAGAAAATATAAACGTTTGTACATCTATATAGACTCGGTATGCCTTCGAAAAGTCTAAATGCATTTTTTTTTTCAAATTTGAAACAAACCAGAGAGATAGAGAAATACGCGCTTATTGCAGATGTATCTATCGTAAAACATACCAAAAGTTCATAGAACTTCCCCCCTCAAAAAAACACCTATTTGGTAATCGTTTTTCGATGATACAAGGACCTATATTTAGTCGTTTTAAGTAGTGAAATCTTAACCAAATCTACCTGTGAGTGTATTGTTATTTCACAAATGCGAGACACCCAGAACCACCGAATTAGTACGGTATTACCTAGGCCTTGACACCGCGCCTCTGGCCACTACCGTTCGAACTTATCCGTAAAACACTATAGGTAACAAGTACATGTGTGATATCATGGAAACCTATTCTTCGTGAAGATGTGGAAAAATCCCCCCCAGAATCCGCGGGCCTTACCAAGTATATCCGGATATCATTTCCAAGGATATATTGGCGACATCAGGAGTCTTGCAAGGAGAACTTTGCCAAGAAACCCGCCAAACAATTTATTGAGTTTCTTCGACGGCTCTGTGGCCTCTGTGTCTTGCTCTGAACTGGCCTTGTCTCCTGTAAACCTGATCAAGGATTCTAGATATCCTCGAACAATTCCCGGGGGATTTAAACAGGATGATAATGGACACGAACTGGAAGTTCTTCGTGGCGGATCTGAACGATCGACTTTCCAATATTTCCCACTCTCGGCACGACTTGCTTTGCATAATGTCGCAAACACTCCCAGCGCTGACAAACCCGAGCGAAGGTGCACCAAGACGAAGGTTGTGTTAGGAGTTTCCTTATACTTAGCTTTAATTGTGCTTGTGCTCATCATCACAGTTGCCGTTCTCGCATCGTCGCTGTCGGCCTCCACCGGGGTAAGTATCCGTATACGGAATGGTGAAGAGGGCTTGTCTCTCGTTTTAGGCTGATATTCCTAGCTTCATTGGATATTTCCAAATTCGTTTAACATTATCTTAATCAAACAATTTACGGATCCCCGCACCACTGCCAACTAGCTACGCATTAGTTTTTCCGGCATGGTTATAGCTTTGATATATTAATTTATGAAACGAAAACCTAACCTAGATTGACTTTTATGATAAGTGAAATATCTGATGATAAAAAAGTTGAGCGGCGCTAGACTGGGATTCGAACCCAGGACCTCAAATTATTATACTGTCGCCCTAACCGACTGAGCTACCAGGTCTATGGAAGTGTCCTGGCCCAACTTTGCTGAAGTCATATGTGAAACAAAATAAGGGGAGATAACTGTATACACAAAAAATCCAGAGTGCAGTGGGACAAGGACCCTTAAATGTTATCACTATGCTATAAAACATGTGAAGTAATGTTTTGATTTGAATAGCTTTGTCTTCATTCTATTGCTCAGATGATATTTTTCTATTTTTCCAAGCCAGCCTCAACGGTAAGTGCAATATCCGACAGTTCAGCTGATTCCGGTGATTATACGCCATCTACCTCATCCATTCTCGGACTTCCCAGCCCACCCAACACTGCCTCTCCCCCGTTAGTAACTACCACTCACGCGCCAAATCCACCAAATACACCTTCTTCATTTAAAAAACATGAAACAACAGCGAGAATGACAGTGATCACCGAACAAATGACAGTTGTATCAACATCGACGCCAAGCTTGTTATATACAACAATGGCGACAAAAACGTTGACAACACTAAATCCAACGTCAACCAAACTGCCAATGACGAAAAACCGGACAACGACGACTAAACCAACCACATTTACAAAACCACTGACGTCTACGAACCAAACCACAACTACAAAACCAACAACAATCAAACCAACAATAACTACAAAATCAGCAACAACAACAACAACAAAACCAACAACAACAAAACCAACAACAACTACAAAACCAACAACAACAACAAAACCAGCAACTACAACAAAACATTCAACAACTACAAAACCAACAACAACTACAAAACCAACAACAACTACAAAACCAACAACTAGAAAAAAACATTCAACAACTACAAAACCAACAACAACAAAACCAACAACAACAAAACCTACAACAACTACAAAACCAACAACAACAACAAAACATTCAACAACTACAAAACCAACAACAACAAAACCAACAACTACAAAACCAACAACAACAACAAAACATTCAAAAACTACAAAACCAACAACTACAAAAAAACATTCAACAACTACAAAACCAACAACAACAAAACCAACAACTACAAAACCAACAACAACAACAAAACATTCAAAAACTACAAAACCATCAACTACAAAAAAACATTCAACAACTACAAAACCAACAACAACTACAAAACCAACAACAACAAAACCAACAACTACAAAACCAACAACAACAAAACCAACAACTACATATCCAACAACAACAACAAAATCAACAACAGCAACTACACCAATCACAACTACCAAACCAGCAACGACGATAGAATCGGCGACAACCACGGTACTACCCATATGTGAGACCAACCAGTGCTTTTCTGTCGGGTATGAAATGTGGTCAATGATTGACAGTAATGCCGACCCTTGTGAAGACTTCTACACCTTTGCCTGCGGCCAATGGATTCGTTCCCGCGAGGACATGATAAACGAGGGTAATGTGGACCAAACCGATACAGCTTATTCGAACCCTGTGGAACAGTTTAGTCTGTACCCAAAACTTCAAAGTGAGTGATTTCTTTTCGTTTAGTATTCCACGTTTTTGGTTTGCACATAAAAGGTAACCTATATCTAACGGTGTGTTTTTGTTTTTAAGCTCATGTAGTCAATGGAATTTCTGACAAATGGGAATAAAAACTTGGCACACTTTTACCATAAAACAGATACAGTGTATACTGAAATCCATTGAGGTTAGTCAATTATAACTCCTAGTTGCCAATTTTGACCTTTCGTAACCATTTTTCTGCTGCAACACTTCACCCATGTAAGCAAACACCGTCTTAACAGGAAGGACTTATTTCTCTACTAAATTAGGCAAGCAAACATGGCATTTTTCGCTAGCTACCAATGATTTCTTAACAATCGCTGTATCAAGGTTAAAGTTCAATATATGCTTAGTAGTAAGACTCCTAAAAATAATCATTGTTGCTAAAACAGGCGTTACGTGCAAATGGTCACTCTTACAAATGTTTGCCTCAACCCTAACAATTGAAGGAGTCAATCAGACCATGCACACATTTCTGCGTATCGTTACCAGGATTTGAAGCTTCGGCGATGCCACGTCCTACAATGATTGTGGCATGAACACGGTATCATTTCTGACTCAACTTCCGGGGACTATTCACATTGATATTAGTATGGGCTGTAACCCTGAATAACTATTTTTCCAGTCGAAAGCGCAGGGCGATTGGTTGCGACATAACTTTTTTTTTCTCAAAACCATGGCTTCATAGTGTTAACGAATCAAATGTACGCCAACGTATCACTAGGTTGCGACGTTGAATCTGATCCTATTTTTTAAACTAAGACAGCAGTATTCGCTGCTTCATCTTCAGTGTATGTTTCTGCATGCTATATTATATCAAGGGAAATTTACGCCCTGTCAAACTTTCGCCCTTCGCCGATAAAATTCAGAGTCGTCCAGCCTTCGTTTCGCCCTTCACATTTAGTAACCTTATATTTGCTATAATGATCAAAACGCCCTCATTATGGAGGACTTAAAAGGCGAAAGATAACGGTATTTTCATCACAAAGTCGTTTTCTAAAAAGTTCTCCTCATGACGTCATTTCGGTGTGACTTTGGATGTAGTGTTACGCGCTGTGAAGCTGTTGAGAACCACATGAATGGGTATATCCTGCTTTTTTTTATTACGGAATCTTGTAACAAATTGTAGGTAAATAGAGGAAGTTGTAGTGTGCTCTTCAAAGATCACCAATGATTTCAATCGACCCTGATGTTTTAATTTGTATACATGTACGTGTTTCTTATGTACATCCACCAGGTCGTAAGCTTATTATACATAGGGACGATAAGTGTGAGTATACTAATAAAATCTTGACATCTTGATCGCAGGGCTGCTCGAAGACCCCATGGACCCCTCCATAGACAGCGTCTTTGCGAAGGCAACTAGACAACTCCACAGAGCGTGTCTATCGTCAACTAAGGATGCCAGCGACACAGGTAAACAACGACATAGGTAAACAACGACATAGGTAAAAATCAATATAGATAAACATCGGCATAGGTAAACATCGTCATAGGTAAACATCGGCATAGGTCATAGGTAAACATCAGCATAGATATACACCGACATAGGTAAACAACGACATAGGTAAAATACGACATAGGTAAACATCGACATAGGTAAACATCGACGAAGGTAAATATCGACAAAGGTAAACATCGACAGAGGGAAACATCGACATACATGTGGGTAAACAGGGACATTGGTAATCATCGGCATAGGTAAACATCGTCATAGGTTAACATCGACAAAGGTGAACAACGACATAGGTAAATATCGACACAGGTAAGCATGGGCATACTCGAAACAGGTAAATATTAACATACATGTAGGTAAACATCGACATAGGTAAACAACGACATAGGTAAACATCGACAAAGGTGAACAACGAAATAGGTAAACATGAACATACATGTAGGTAAACATCGACATAAGTAAAATACGAAAAAGGTAAACATCGCCGTAGAAAAACATCAACAAAGGTAAACATTGACAAAGGTAAACATCGACATAGGTAAATATCGACAAAGGTAAACATCGACAGAGGGAAACAACGACAGAGGGAAACATCGACATACATGTGGTTAAACAGGGACATCGGTAATCATCGGCATAGGTAAACATCGTCATAGGTTAACATCGACAAAGGCGAACAACGACATAGGTAAATATTGACAAAGGTAAACATTGACAAAGGTAAATATTGACAAAGGTAAACATTGACAAAGGTAAACATTGACAAAGGTAAACATCGACATAGGTATATATCGACAAAGGTAAACATCGACAGAGGGAAACATCGACAGAGGGAAACATCGACATAGGTAAATATCGACATGTAAACAACGACATGTACAGGGCGTTATAGATAAACAGAAACATCCTTGTGCACGGGTTCCGAAATAAGTAATACAGCTTTGAAAGACTTCACACAGGGTTTACTTATGACCAGCTTTCGTGATTGTGATTTTCCATTTACATTTAATCTTAAGTATCATATATTAACTACACTAGCACACTGTCATAATGTAATACTTAAAAACTTAACACAGACACACCCAGTACTGTGACTTAACACAGACACACCCAGTACTGTGCCTTAACACAGACACACCCAGTACTGTGCCTTAGCACAGACACACCCAGTACTGTGCCTTAACACAGACACACCCATTACTGTGACTTAACACAGACACACCCAGTACTGTGCCTTAACACAGACACACCCAGTACTGTGCCTTACCACAGACACACCCAGTACTGTGCCTAAACACAGACACACCCAGTACTGTGACTTAACACACACACGCCCAGTACTGTGCCTTAACACAGAAACACCCATTACTGTGACTTAACACAGACACAACCAGTACTGTGACTTAACACAGACACTCCCAGTACTGTGCCTTAACACAGACACGCCCAGTACTGTGCCTTAACACAGACACACCCATTACTGTGCCTTAACACAGACACACTTTGGAGAAATGTCATGTGTTATTCTATCAACGAAAAAAACCCAAAAACTGTTAACTTATAGCCCTCGGGAAATATGATGCTTCAGTTCAGAAAGCAAACAATTAATCGTATTACCAGTACTTCGCCCTTGATATTTAACTACAAACACCAAATTAGTCTGGTCCGATCAATTAATTAGCAATTAATTAGGTCTCGGATGTGTGTTAACCTATGACGCTATACAAACATATATATGTTATTCTAGTTCAAGTTCTTTATTCACCAAAAGTCTTAAGACTTATAGGTACAAAGCAATCATGATACATTGTACATGTATATATGTTATAGGAGAGTGACTATAAGCATACAAGTGCAAACTAAACAAAGAACATAATACAAAAGCACAAAAATTATAAATACGAGTAGCTAATTAATCAATTTCGCCGCTTAGTGGCTAGATATAAATATTTACCTAGATTTGACAACTCTTTGACATTATTTACAGATAAAAGTTGGACAAGTTTGTAAACAGAGGGACTCTTATAATAATACTTCTTTATATACTTTAACCTCAAACCATTATAAAAAGGACATACAAAAATGAAATGAAATTCGTCCTCGACGTCTCCCAAATCACATTTGCTACAGTTTCTATTTCTGCGAATGATATTATTGTGTCTACCCTTTTCGATATTCAGTTGATGAGACGACGTTCTAAATTTATTTAACATATATTTGTATTTTGTTTCAATATGTTTACGGAGATAAAACTGAATACTATGACTGTCTATAAGATATTGATATAGTCTACCTTTTGATGAAGCTGCTATCTTTGCCAACATATTTTGCTTAGTAACATCTTTCAATCTGTGTTCAATAATTTCAAAAGTGTTTACCAATGGTAGATTCAATTCAAAAATATAACCAAGACCTAGGGCAGTTAATTCATTCTTAATGTTACAAATCCACGGATCATTCACGTTGACACATTCATCATAACAAGTTTTTAATATCAAATTATCAGATTTCGTCAACTTCAACCAATATTTGAATACTTTTAGCTTTCTCCGTCCATGCCATTTACGCTCAAACCAAGATATTGTTTCAAAAAGGTGATGATCATAAAAATATCTTTTTAAATTATTACCTTCAGCGCTGACTGAGCTTCACTCGATCCTCGATCCCTTGGGACTGGACGAATCCTTACAGTCTCCCATAAGTCTGGAGAATCTTCAGAGATCTGCTGTGACGTCATTTGATGTTGGTGCGCTGTTTGATACCTCTCTTAAACAAACAGTTATTGACGGAGTCAATATGTACATTCTACAGGTATATCACGTAGTAATTTTACATGTATCTAATGTATTTTATTGTACAGGTACACCACTAGGTATATTATGTACAGGTACTTCAGTAGGTATATTATGTACAGGTACTTTAGTAGGTATATGATGTACAGGTACTTCAGTAGGTATATATATTATGTACAGGTACTTCAGTAGGTATATTATGTATAGGTACTTCAGTAGGTATATTATGTACAGGTACTTCAGTAGGTATATTATGTACGGGTACTTCAGTAGGTATATTATGTACAGATACTTCAGTAGGTATATTATGTACAGGTACTTCAGTAGGTAAATTATGTACAGGTACTTCAGTAGGTATATTATGTACAGGTACTTCAATAGGTATATTATGTACAGGTACTTCAGTAGGTATATTATGCACATCAACGTCACATGGAACATTGTTCATGTATAACATGTACACGTACAATTGTACGTCACGTGACACAACGTGTAGTAACGTCAACTTATGAAACCTAAGAATAACAAAATCTATTACCCAGTGTTCATTAGACCTAGCGCTACAGCCAACTTATATCTACTAGTACAGTGCTATACCGATTTAGCTTAAGTTGGCCTAAATATCTGCATGTTATTTTAAAAAAATTGACGAAGGAGGGGCAATCACCGTGTACTCCTTTTGTATTGGTGTGTTCCTGATTTTTAGGTCACACCAAACTCACTTGATTTGCTCAAGTGACCGATTCCAATCACTTTCCGTCCGTCGTCGTCCGTCGTGCGTCGTGCATAAACTTTTTACATTTTCAACTTCTTCTCAAGAACCAGTGGATGGACCTTTTTCAAACTTGGTCAGAATCATCCTTGGTAGATGAGGCTACCAATTGTAAAATTGGGATTCCTACCCCAACCCTAGGGGCCAGGGCGGGGAAGGGAAAATTAACCAATATTTCAAAAATCTTCTTCTCCAGACTCAGAGGTATTACAGTCATTTTCTCTGCATTGATGGAAAGATCATCATGGGCTTTATTTAAATTGTAAATTTCAGGACCCCCGAGCTATCCGTTCTCCCTTGGGGAGGGGTAAAGTTTACTATAGTTTATATAGTGAAACAACACTTTTGGGTATATTTTGACAATTTTCTGTTGGAAATTATTTTTACTTGGTGAGAATTATCCTTGGAGGAGGAAGATGGTTTTAAATTGTAAAATTGGGATTCCTCCCCCAACCCTAGGGGCCAGGGCGGGGCCCAAAAGGGGAAATTAGCCAATATATCAAAAATCTTCTTCTCCAGACTATATTTTGACAATTTTCTGTCGGAAATTATTTTCACTTGGTCAGAATCACCTTTGGTGGATGACGGTATCACATTGTAAACTTGGAATTCCTGCCCCATCCCCAGGGGTTAGAGCGGGGCCCCAAAGGGAACATTTACACATATTTTAAAATTCTTATCCTTTGATGACATGACACGTATTGTATTTCACTTAGTTTACATGCTGATTTCCACATCACATCTAAGCAATAAAATAAAGCTACCAGTACCTATGATATAACTCAGGTGACCGCTAAGGCCATTGGGCCTCTTGTTAATATATTTTTGTTTCGATTTTAAGTTCTGTTTTATACTTGTGAGATTATTTATATACAGGTATATGTATGAAGAATGTAATTCACTTCTGGTTTTTTTTCAGTTGGAGCCGCCATCTCTGTACTTCACGTTAGACCAATATCAGACGCCGACATCACAAAACAAGGTAACGTTACAAATATCTTCTTGGTGTAAATATCACATGTAAAACAGACATCACCAAACAACTAATGTTACAAACATCTTCTTGGTGTAAATATCTGGTGTAAAACAGACATCACCAAACAGGTAATATTACACTCATCTTCTTGGTGTAAATATCTCTTGTGAAACAGACATCACCAAACAGGTAATATTACACACATCTTCTTGGTGTAAATATCTGGTGTAAAACAGACATCACCAAACAGGTAATATTACACACATCTTCTTGGTGTAAATATCTCGTGTGAAACAGACATCACCAAACAGGTAATGTTACAAACATCTTCTTGGTGTAAATATCTCGTGTAAAACAGACATCACCAAACAGGTAACGTTACAAACATCTTCTTGGTGTAAATATCTCGTGTGAAACAGACATCACCAAACAGGTAATGTTACAAACATCTTCTTGGTGTAAATATCTCGTGTGAAACAGACATCACCAAACAGGTAACGTTACAAACATCTTCTTGGTGTAAATATCTCGTGTGAAACAGACATCACCAAACAGGTAATGTTACAAACATCTTCTTGGTGTAAATATCTCGTGTGAAACAGACATCACCAAACAGGTAATGTTACAAACATCTTCTTGGTGTAAATATCTCGTGTGAAACAGACATCACCAAACAGGTAATGTTACAAACATCTTCTTGGTGTAAATATCTCGTGTGAAACAGACATCACCAAACAGGTAATGTTACAAACATCTTCTTGGTGTAAATATCTCGTGTGAAACAGACATCACCAAACAGGTAATGTTACAAACATCTTCTTGGTGTAAATATCTCGTGTGAAACAGACATCACCAAACAGGTAATGTTACAAACATCTTCTTGGTGTAAATATCTCGTGTGAAACAGACATCACCAAACAGGTAATGTTACAAACATCTTCTTGGTGTAAATATCTCGTGTGAAACAGACATCACCAAACAGGTAATGTTACAAACATCTTCTTGGTGTAAATATCTCGTGTGAAACAGACATCACCAAACAGGTAATGTTACAAACATCTTCTTGGTGTAAATATCTCGTGTGAAACAGACATCACCAAACAGGTAATGTTACAAACATCTTCTTGGTGTAAATATCTCGTGTGAAACAGACATCACCAAACAGGTAATGTTACAAACATCTTCTTGGTGTAAATATCTCGTGTGAAACAGACATCACCAAACAGGTAATGTTACAAACATCTTCTTGGTGTAAATATCTCGTGTGAAACAGACATCACCAAACAGGTAATGTTACAAACATCTTCTTGGTGTAAATATCTCGTGTGAAACAGACATCACCAAACAGGTAATGTTACAAACATCTTCTTGGTGTAAATATCTCGTGTGAAACAGACATCACCAAACAGGTAATGTTACAAACATCTTCTTGGTGTAAATATCTCGTGTGAAACAGACATCACCAAACAGGTAATGTTACAAACATCTTCTTGGTGTAAATATCTCGTGTGAAACAGACATCACCAAACAGGTAATGTTACAAACATCTTCTTGGTGTAAATATCTCGTGTGAAACAGACATCACCAAACAGGTAATGTTACAAACATCTTCTTGGTGTAAATATCTCGTGTGAAACAGACATCACCAAACAGGTAATGTTACAAACATCTTCTTGGTGTAAATATCTCGTGTGAAACAGACATCACCAAACAGGTAATGTTACAAACATCTTCTTGGTGTAAATATCTCGTGTGAAACAGACATCACCAAACAGGTAATGTTACAAACATCTTCTTGGTGTAAATATCTCGTGTGAAACAGACATCACCAAACAGGTAATGTTACAAACATCTTCTTGGTGTAAATATCTCGTGTGAAACAGACATCACCAAACAGGTAATGTTACAAACATCTTCTTGGTGTAAATATCTCGTGTGAAACAGACATCACCAAACAGGTAATGTTACAAACATCTTCTTGGTGTAAATATCTCGTGTGAAACAGACATCACCAAACAGGTAATGTTACAAACATCTTCTTGGTGTAAATATCTCGTGTGAAACAGACATCACCAAACAGGTAATGTTACAAACATCTTCTTGGTGTAAATATCTCGTGTGAAACAGACATCACCAAACAGGTAATGTTACAAACATCTTCTTGGTGTAAATATCTCGTGTGAAACAGACATCACCAAACAGGTAATGTTACAAACATCTTCTTGGTGTAAATATCTCGTGTGAAACAGACATCACCAAACAGGTAATGTTACAAACATCTTCTTGGTGTAAATATCTCGTGTGAAACAGACATCACCAAACAGGTAATGTTACAAACATCTTCTTGGTGTAAATATCTCGTGTGAAACAGACATCACCAAACAGGTAATGTTACAAACATCTTCATGGTGTAAATATCTCGTGTGAAACAGACATCACCAAACAGGTAATTATCTCGTGTGAAACAGACATCACAAAAAAGGTAATATTAAACACAACTAATAGGTGTAAACGTCACGCGTACCTTACTTGACGTCACAAACGGTTAATAGTTTGTGCAAGTCTGCATCAGAAAAGAATACAAAGGTTTCAAAAGCGATTGTCTGCAGAACTATTATACTACTTATTGGATTTTCATTTTCACAGTTCCTACATGATTGTATTGTACGATTTTTCTGTGTCAGGTCCTACCGAACTTTATTATAAGACTATTTTTTCTATCCCAGGTCCTACAGAACTTTATTATAAGACTTTTTTTTTCTATCCCAGGTCCTACAGAACTTTATTATAAGACTATTTTTTTTCTATCCCACGTCCTACAGAACTTTATTATTAGACTATTTTTTGCTATCCCAGGTCCTACAGAACTTTATTATTAGACTATTTTTTTTCTATCCCAGGTCCTACAGAACTTTAGTATTAGACTATTTTTTTCTATCCCAGGGCTTACAGAACTTTTATATTAGACTTTTTTTTTCTATCCCAGGTCCTACAGAATTACATCATACGTGTAGCCCAGGCTCTCAATGTCTACTTCAGCCAAGTGCCAGATTATAACGACTACGAAAATGACCTAGATTTCAAGAAACGAAGGAAACGATCAGACGGGCTCTCTGATGATATGATGAAAGATTTGGAGTACGACGACTATGCTGATGATTCGGTAGTACGGAAGGGCAGACGTCTTCTCCAGAACGACGGTGAGGCTACATACATGGCTCTGCATGGATTGATCTTGTTACATCATGCCGGCAAAAATGCTGTTGTCTTTTTGATGTACGCGTAAAAGACATTCGGTTGTTGTCGGAAATACAAGTCGCAGACGTTCGGTCTTTGTCGGAAATACAAGTCGCAGACGTTCGGTCGTTGTCGGAAATACAAGTCGCAGACGTTCGGTCGTTGTTGGAAATAAACGTCATAGGCATACGGTTGTAGTCGGAAATAAACGTCATAGGCATGCGGTTGTAGTCGGAAACACACGTAACAGATATTCGTTTGTTGTCGGATAATTATGTAGATATTTCTATGTTTTTTACACTTATCAACAGTTCAGCTTCCTGAAATTGTCTGTGATAAAAATGAATAATTAGCTAGTTTGTTTGTATTTCCCAATCATTGATTAAGTGTGAGTAGGAATGCCGACACGGGTAGAGCCACATAACAGATACCAGGAATGACAGACCTAAGTTATCAAGATAGACTAAGGATTTTAAAATTACCAACTTTAAAACATAGAAGATTACGAGGAGATATGATACAGGTTTATAAACTAATACATGGATAATATGACACTTCTGTAACAGAAAGCTTTTTTGAACAAACCAACGAAAAAAACGAACAAGAGGTCATAGTTTTCGACTTGAAAAAGGAATGTATAAATTGAACGTAAGAAAGTATTCCTTTAAAGAAAGAGCGGTCAACCATTGGAATTCCCTGCCAAATCACGTCGTCACATCACCAACAATAAAAACGTTTGAAGCCCGGCTGGATAAGCACTGGGGACAACCAGAATGTTTTTACTTATCCACTGTAGGGGCGTCAGCCATACATATAGGCTTTTGTCTACGTCCAGTATTATTATATCATTATAAATCTCCTACTTGTAAAACTTGTTCTAAACTGTGTTCCCTACCTTTTTCGTTTTACAGGAGACACTCTGTATGATAGAATAAGGGCACTGCTCACGACGACTGTGGAAATCGAGAGGAAACTTGCGGATGTAAGTATCACCGTATTCCAGCCTGAAATAAGTATTTGCATGGCAGTATGCTGTGGTTATCAATAAATGTGCCAAAAAGACGTTATAAAAGTCTACGATAGGTTTCTCGTTGTTTCAGTTCTACTTATATGGCAATTAATCAACGTAATAATGTAGTTTCATTTTCACGGCAATAGTGTAACGTTACTATGCTTACGTATATTAAGTACATGTAGTAAAGATTGTGAATTCTGGCGATATCTATAAACGTAAACCTTTCACAAATAACTTATGTTCTTATGGAAATTAAAATATCGTTTATGACAAATGACAACAACATATTAACAACACAGCTAGTTTTGTGTGTATTACAGCTCCTTTTAAAAGTAAAACAATATCTACTGATTAGCTTTTTTGAGCCATTACGTAATTGAAAGAGGAGAATATGAGAAATAAAACATACAAAGAAAAATATAATTCCGTCGGCTAGTTTTTTGTTTTTTGTTCGACAAGATTAGTCAAACGTGTTTACGTAATATGTGACTTTTTATGAAATGTATCATCTTGTCCCTTATTTCTAATTTAAAAAGTCCTCACTTTTCCACTAGTATCTGCTGATTTAACGATTGATATAAACAGTTGTGACCACAATCTTTTCGTTATCTTCACTGGATTGAAGGGGAACGCGTTTGACTCCTTACAACATTGAAAACATTTGGGGGCCACTGTGCTTCTTTTTTTGCCGTATTGTTTTTATTTCATAAATTTGAATATTCCAACATACATGTATGTAGAATACACCGTAAATGGAAACCTTTTATAACATTAGTGTACAACGTTTGGCTACCACTAATATTTATACTTCTAGTATGTCTTACACACCGTACCAGAATGTCTTACACACCGTACCAGAATATTTATACTTAGTCTAGTACATGTATGTCTTACCACCGTACCAGAATGTCTTACGCACCGTACCAGAATGTCTTACACAACGTACCAGAATGTCTTACGCACCGTACCAGAATGTCTTACACACCGTACCAGAGTATTTATACTTAGTCTAGTACATGTATGTCTTACCACCGTACCAGAATGTCTTACACACCGTACCAGAATATTTATACTTAGTCTAGTACATGTATGTCTTACACACCGTACCAGAATGTCCTACACACCGTACCAGAATGTCTTACACACCGTACCAGAGTATTTATACTTAGTCTAGTACATGTATGTCTTACACACCGTACCAGAATACATTCAAGCTTCAATGTTATGGCCATCCTTGGGAATTGATAGTCCACCGACCGGGTCAAACACGTGGTTTCATACAGAAATATTTCAATTTCTACTCAATGCAACTACCAACTGTTACCAGCAATACCTCACTTTTGACTTTAATATTGAGCGTTCGCCCCGGCGAGGAAGGCGATGGGTTCCTTCCATAGGCCTGGACATATCAAAGTCCTTTACACTTGTAGATGTTATTCCCTGCTTATCGTTCAAGGGTAAAGGCAAATGGTAAATGGTTCACCTATTGTTAGTATAATGTGACCGGGCGGAATGCTGTCCTGGGTGTCTTCGGCACGGTATCTCAGTGAGATAGCACTATAAAGTCGGCATCAGATCCGCGCTATCACAAGGAGGCAAGTACACTAACATACCCTGTACCAGCACACACACACACACGTAAGCACGCATACGCAACATACACGGAGACACGTCCTTAAATGACCTCAGCTGTTAATAGGACGTTAAACAAAATAAAACCAAACCAATTATTACCTTTTTCATTTGCCGATGAAATTGCCCAGATTAGCATTGCCTGTGCGTATGAAGACATATTTTCAGATTTTGTGAAGGGAGATAACTATTGACATTTTTTAATAAAGCGGATACTATTTGTATGAGATTTTTCATTTTTTATTGAAGGAACACAAGAAATTGTTCAAGCAATGTGTCAGTGTCAACCCCAGTACAAATCGAAAACAACGTGGATCACACGTCTATGTGATCCAGTCATATATGAAATGCAGTCGAACTGCCATATCAAACTTTTTCGTCCTTTCAAACCACGTCTGGTTTCCTGTCTATTTCGACATTCAATATAACTGCAGATTCACATTCCAGAGATGTAGAGCCTCGACATTTAGCGCCTTTCCACTTCGAGCTCGTGAAAAAATAACCACAGACTCGCAGCTGAGAATACCCACAACGTCTAAACATAATTCTTCAGCGTTGACGCGTCAGAAAATTTAATATCTAAACGTATGAACTCTTTAACAAAACTGAATATGACATTTAAAATATGTTTTTGTGTCTTGTTTCTTCATATTTTGGCTGTATTGAAATTTCTTGTTGTACGATGGTCATTTAATATCTATTTAACTGAGGGATACCCTGTATTCTTATCTCCGATATATCATACATTTTAATTATTTTTATTAATTACAGGCAATACGCCAGGAGCCTGGGAACTCCCCGTCCATACTTCTATCCATTGAGACACTTTCGACACAGTTGCCGAACATACAGTGGAGTCGAGCCACTGGTCTCACGTCGTCCAGTCAGATCCTCGTCAAACAGTATGGCTACTTCCAAATCATTGACGGCATTGTACGGGACACAGATCAGGACGTCATAAAATTCTTCATATGGACACAGGTTATATTTTGTCATAGGTTATTCATATTTGATTTTTTATGAACCCAATCAATCAATCAATCATTAGTTGCAGAGAGGTGTTTATGTTGTGAGATATTTACTTCGAAATATATTTATTTTTTCTGCAAGATATCTTCATAGAGAGGTGTTTCCGAGGAATATATTAACATGGATATATATGTAAATGTATAGATACGTATATGTGAACACATAGCGATGTAGTATAGAAAGATAGTTACAATACGAACGATATTTATAAAAGGAAAATGTGTATATAATTTTATTTTGGCTATTCCCTCGATCGTATAACTTAGAATACAGACACCACTGGAATGACGTCGTATACCGCAATGTTTGGCGCGGTATTTGTAATTCTAACATATTATTGGTTGATTTTTTTAGGCGATGAAATTACTGCGCAATGTTGTGTTTTGTGCAAAGTTTTTAGTTTTTATCACAACTTACTACGTTTTCGTTAACTATTAGTAAAAGTGTTGGTTGTCTTTCTAAATTGAATTATAAGAAATAACCATGATTATTTTTGGGGTTATACGGTTAATACCGAAACAATTGTGTGCATTTTTGTGCATAAACTGCTTTGTGGATTTATGCAAAGTGCAGAGTTTTTCAGGATATTATCCAAACTAATCATGGTTGTTCCTTTACTATAGAGATGTTTATATAGAACAATGTTTACAAAGGGAGATGTTTCTATGTAATAAGGTTTACAAAGGGACATGTTGATATAAAACAATGTTTACAAAGGGAGATGATTCTATGAAATAATGTTAACAAAGGGACATGTTGATATAGAACAATGGTTACAAAGGGAGATGTTTCTATGGAACAATGTTTACAAAGGGACATGTTTATATAGAACAATGTTTACAAATGGAGATGTTTATATAGAACAACGTTTACAAAGGGAGATGTTTCTATGAGATAATGTTTACAAAGGGACATGTGGATATAGAACAATGTTTACAAAGTGAGATGTTTCTATGAAATAATGTTTACGAAGGGACATGTTGATATAGAACAGTGTTTACAAAGGGAGATGTTTCTATTAAATAATGGTTACAAAGGGACATGTTGATATAGAACAGTGTTTACAAAGGGAGATGTTTCTTTGAAATAATGTTTACAAAGGGACCTCTTGATCTAGAACAATGTTTACAAAGGGAGATATTTATATAGAACAATGTTTACAACGGGAGATGTTTATATAGAACAATGTTTGCAAAGGGAGATGTTTCTATGAAATATTGTTTACAAAGGGACATGTTGATATAGGACAATGTTTACAAAGGGAGATGTATCTATGAAATAATGTTTGCAAAAGGAAATGTTTATATAGAACAATGTTTACAAAGAGAGATGTTTATATAGAACAGTGTTTACAAAGGGAGATGTTTATATATAACAATGTTTACAAAGGGAGATGATTCTATGAAATAATGTTAACAAAGGGACATGTTGATATAGAGAAATGTTTACAAAGGGAGATGTTAAAATCGAACAATGTTTACAAAGGGAGATATTTATATAGAACAATGTTTACAAATGGAGATGTTTATATGAAATAATGGTTACAAAGGGACATGTTGATATATATCAATGTTTACAAAGGGAGATGTTTCCATGAAATAATGTTTACAAAGGGACTTGTTGATATAGAACAATGTTTACAGAGGGAGATGTTTCTATGAAATAATTTTTACAAAGGGACATGTTGAAATAGAAAAATGTTTACAAAGGGATATGTTTAAATCGAACAATGTTTACAAATGGAGATGTTTATATAGAACAACGTTTACAAAGGGAGATGTTTCTATGAAATAATTTTTACAAAGGGACATGTTGAAATAGAAAAATGTTTACAAAGGGATATGTTTAAATCGAACAATGTTTATAAAGGGAGATGTTTAAATCGAACAATGCTTACAAAGGGAGATGTTTATATAAAATAATGTTTACAAAGTGACATATTTATATAGAACAATGTTTACAAAGGGTGATGTTTATACAGAACAATGTGTACAAAGGGAGATGTTTATATAGATCAATGTTTACAAAGAGAGATGTTTATATAGAACAGTGTTTACAAAGGGAGATGTTTCTATTAAATAATGTTTACAAAGGGACATATTTATATAGAACAATGTTTACAAAGGGACATGTTGAGATATACCAATGTTTACAAAGGGAGATGTTTCCATGAAATAATGTTTACAAAGGGACCTCTTGATCTAGAACAATGTTTACAAAGGGAGATCTTTCTATGAAATAATGTTTACAAATGGACATGTTGATATAGAACAATGTCTACAAAGGGAGATGTTTATATAGATCAATGTTTACAAAGAGAGATGTTTCTATGGAATAATGTTTACAAAGGGACATATTGATATAGAAAAATGTTTACAAGGGGAGATGTTTAAATCGAACAATGTTTGCAAAGGGAGATGTTTCTATGAAATAATTTTTACAAAGGGACATGTTGATATATAACAATGTTTACAAAGGGAGATGATTCTATGAAATAATGTTAACAAAGGGACATGTTGATATAGAAGAATGTTTACAAAGGGAGATGTTTCCATGAAATAATGTTTACAAAGGGACTTGTTGATATAGAACAATGTTTACTAAGGGAGATGTTTATATAGAACAACGTTTACAAAGGGAGATGTTTCTATGAAATAATTTTTACAAAGGGACATGTTGATATAGTAAAATGTTTACAAAGGGAGATGTTTCTATGTAATAAGGTTTACAAAGGGACATGTTGATATAGAAAAATGTTTGCAAAGGGAGATGTTTCTATGAAATAATAGTTACAAAGGGACATGTTGATATATAACAATGTTTACAAAGGGAGATGTATCTATGAAATAATGTTTGCAAAAGGAAATGTTTATATAGAACAATGTTTAAAAAGGGATATGTTTATATAGAACAATGTTTACAAAGAAAGATGTTTATATAGAACAATGTTTTTTATGCAAAGTGCAGAGTTTTTCAGGATATTATCCAAACTAATCATGGTTGTTCCTTTACTATAGAGATGTTTATATAGAACAATGTTTGCAAAGGGAGATGTTTCTATGAAATAATGTTTACGAAGGGACATGTTGATATAGAAAAATGTTTGCAAAGGGAGATGTTTCTATGAAATATTGTTTACAAAGGGACATGTTGATATTGAAAAATGTTTACAAAGGGAGATGTTTCTTTGAAATAATGTTTACAAAGGGACTTGTTGATATAGAACAATGTTTACTAAGGGAGATGTTTATATAGAACAAAGTTTAAAAAGGGAGATGTTTATATAGAACAACGTTTACAAAGGGAGATGTTTCTATAGAATAATGTTTACAAAGGGACATATTTATATAGAACAATGTTTACAAAGAAAGATGTTTATATAGAACAATGTTTTTTATGCAAAGTGCAGAGTTTTTCAGGATATTATCCAAACTAATCATGGTTGTTCCTTTGCTATAGAGATATTTATATTGTACAATGTTTACAAAGGGAGATGTATCTATGAAATAATGTTTGCAAAAGGAAATGTTTATATAGAACAATGTTTACAAAGGGAGATGTTGGTTAAGGTAGGTGTTGAGATGTCAATGTTACACTGTCTTTCATAAAATAAACCACATTACATCATAGCACAGTCGATCATATTATGTTTTATTCTACAGTAGAATTTCCTTGATCTTCAATCCGACAGTAGGGATAACTGTACGTTACGTGTTGAGAAGTCAAACACTTCACTACAGGTAATTTTCCATTTGATAGAGACACAATTATAAGTGCCACATGTAGTACAGAATTTGCTCCTCGACTGAGCCTGATTTCACACGATGTTTTTTTTGTTGTTGTAAGGGATGGGGTTAGGGGGTTGTTGTCGTGCTCTCTGTTTTTTACCTTTTAGTATCTCTTAGACTCATAATGTTTGTTAGAACACCTGATATATTTGTATTCAATTTCGGTTACTCCTTCGTCATCCAAATTCCATGAAACACATTTTCACGACGTTTGTAACGTTGCCATTGTTTTAATAGATCATGCTGTCCGGAGCGTGGAAGTTCCTTCCGCTCAAGGTCCGAAGATCGCTGGATGGCCTGGGAGGACGCCGGGAAATCGACTACACGTGGACCGATTGTATCGGCTTTAACATTGACCTTTTGTCTCCAGAACTTCATACCGTTTACATTGATATGTACTTCACACAAATCAGCCAATCGGAGACTTATGTCACAAGTTTTGTGAACAACATGACGTCCTCCCTGGAACATGCTACCACCCAGTCCTCAGTCATGTCTGATTCCACGAAAATGGTGGCTTCAGAGATACTTGGCAGCGTTTCATCTAAATTCTCTACGGTACAGGAAGTTCGTGACGTCAACGTTCTTATTTCAAACGTCCAAGTGAACATGACGTTTCTACAGCTCGGTCACAGGTACACGGGGCGGAAGTACAAGCGGCAGGTATTGGACAAACTATATACCCCAGTGAGAGACCAGGAACCGCACTGGTATACTGTCTATCCCTACTACGACAGAGAAACAGTCACACTGGGTGAGTTATCAGCTAATATAAAGACTTTGAATTCCGATATTAATTTGAAAGATGAACGTAAAACCCATACATGCGATTGTACCTTTAAAATTTGATGATAAGTACAGTATGTCAAAAATGAATTACACTGCGTCACGCAGCTGTTTCGTCCTTCTAGGACATAATTTAACAAAAACTGTTAACACTAAGAAGAAAATATTTATAGTGTATGACGTTATCATAAGGCTTACACTTATTGGTACAATATGTACATCTCCAGTGCTTCCGACGGCGATCACAGCGCAGGAATTGCAGCTTAAACCGCAATTTTTCATCTATAGTACACTCGGACGACAAATAGCATCGGAGCTCCTAGAATCGATTTACGGTACGTCAGAACCACTACATTGATAGGTAGTGTATAGTACCAACTTATGGTAAGTCAGAATCATTAATTTTATTAATGTTAATATGCAGTAAATACAATCGAATTTAGGCACGTTAGAAATGCTTTATCAACATGACACCTCTAGGACCGGTCTACAGAACCTAGGAAACTTTGTATCGATACAACTTTCAAAACCGGCCAATGTAAGTCAGAAACAAAAATCAAAATAATTTGTAATAATTTGTAATATTCTAACTGATAATGTATTAAACACAATAGTCTTAAACTAGGAGTCTTGACCAGTTAGTCTACTAAATTGAAAGTCTACAAAGTCTGTAGCTTATGCTGCGGTTTTTTTCTTATATTTAACATGAATATGTATTTTAAACGTATATTTAGGTGGTATGGATAACATACGAATGACCTTGCCCTGGTGGGATGACGTGTCCATAACGTCTTTCGATGACGTCATGAAATGTTTCTCCAGCGATGTGACTGACATAGGATTCGTAAGTGAACCAGTAATCACCGCTGTGTAGTCCTCGCTGATATCCTTGTTCCATTCTGTGTAGTCCTCGCTGATATCCTTGTTCCATTCTGTGTAGTCCTCGCTGATATCATTGTTCCACTCTGTGTAGTCCTCGCTGATATCCTTGTTCCATTCTGTGTAGTCCTCGCTGATATCCTTGTTCCATTCTGTGTAGTCCT
>NW_018405634.1:174719-186015 GCF_002113885.1 Mizuhopecten yessoensis
CCAGCCCTACCCCCAAGGGCTGTAGGGTGGGGCTCAAAGGAGTCAGTGTGCTAAAATTTCTTCATTTTCCTTGTTTAGAATCAGAGGTACTAGTTTCAAATCCTTTTTAGTCTGAAATCTGTATGCTAGATATTGAATAAGGTGGTTTTATTGTTTTTTGTCACTTTGAATAATATTTCTGTTCATGTTAAAAACAAAATCAACTCTCTGTATAAATATATCAGGTGACCGTTAAGGCCCATGGGCCTCTTGTTTCATTGGAATGTATGACATGAGTCAAGATAACAAAAACGTCGTTATGATGCCCTGGCTCGCTATCTTGTTCAGTACGTACGAAGAACTGTTGTAACTATTGTATGTATAAAAAGTTAATGGTCTTCAATCTGCTGTGTTTTTTTCTTCTCTTTTCGTTATTACAAAAAGTGCTACTAATTTTGTTATAACCGTTTTCATAAATCCAATGCTCTCACTCGAAATCCAAAGAAAACAAACAGTATGGGTTTTTAAAATTCAAAACAACACAAAACTATTCCAGGTTACTGAGGATGCCATCACAAGTTTGATTGCCAAGACCCATTCAGCATTTAATATAACGTTAAAGGTAGGTTACAAACTTGGGTGTAATCTAAGTGTAAGTGTTGATGCATTTGGGGATATTTTAGGTTATCAGGGATAACTGCAATTTTCACGAGTAAATTGAAAAAACCGGCAAAGTTAACTATAAAAAATACACAAGTTCATCGTGGTAGTTTACCTCAACAATCTTGAAAGTAAATCCTTAACTGATCACTAATTGTCAACTCGAAAAACAACCCCATGTCCACCTTCACCCTGGTGATTGTCCTGAGTGGTCAAGATGTTTTGGCGTCTCCTTAGTTCATCTTGACCAACTTAAGTTACTGCTCATCATTGACTAATCAGCAATAGCAGAACGTTCAAGTTCAAGTTCTTTATTAACTTTGAGTCTTGCGACTCATCAGTGTAACACATATACATGATATATATATATATATATATACTTTCTCATAACATTGACAAATATCGAAAATACTAATAAATACACAGACGAGACAAAACACTCGGAGAGCATAACTACTTATGTTAATAAAGCTCTTCTTGAATTTGCAGCTTTAATGTATTTGGCCAATTTTGCTAATTCATTTGTGTTTTGTCCGTTAAATAACTGAATTAATTTAAACATGCTCGGTTTTTTACAATAGTACTTTTTTAAAAATTTCTCACGTAAATCAGAATAACAGGGGCATTTAAGAATAAAATGAAATTCATCTTCGACATCATCTATATCACAAGCGGTACAGATTCTTAAAAGTCGCGGAATATTTTGATAACGACCTTTCTCTACATTTAAATTATGGGCTGAAAGCCGAATTTTTGTTATTTCTTTTAAGTAACCTTTCATAAACGATTTTCTTAAATAACCCTGTATACCAACTTCTTTGTTAAGACATGTATAAAAAAATCCTTTTGATGATGTTCTAATTTGTTCTATACAATCTTGTCTATAAATATCTAAAAGTCTTTCTTTAATTATAATCAAACAGCTATTATCAATGTTATCTGTTTGCCATATGTAACCTAGACCTATTCTATATAATTCATTCTTGATATTAATTACCCATTTGTCGTTACGCACTAACATGTCTTCATAACATGATTTTAAAATGCAATTATCGGTATTTATAATCTTTATCCAATACTTAAAAATTCTGAATTTCCTCAGCAGTGATAATGGATATCTACCAAGCTCTAAATAAACCATAGCATTACAAGTATTTTTACGCACACCGAGTAATTTTTTACAAAACATAATATGTATTTTTTCAACATCCGGGGCTTTATGAAAACCCCATATTTCTGAACCGTAACACAAAATACTGTTTACATATGTATCAAATACTGATAGTTGGGTTTCAATATTAAAATAATTATTACGACATACATTCATAACTGAAAATAAAGCTTTCCTTCCTTGATCTGCTATTTTTTGCTGTGTTTTTCTGAAAGTGCCGTTGTAATTTAACAACATACCTAGATAATTAAATTCATTTACGATTTCCAAAGGACATCCGTTATATGTCCAATTTCCATTGTTTCTTAAAATACCACCATTTCTAAAAACCAGCACTTTTGTTTTATCTGTATTGACCGTTAGATCCCACTTTTTTGTAAATGCTTCTAAAGAATTTAACATGTCTTGCAAGCCTTCTGGTGTTTCCGAAAAAATTACCATGTCATCTGCGTACATCAGCAGGAACAGATTTAAAGTTTGAATTTCTATCGATGGACAGTTGTCAATTAAAAATTGCATCTCACAGTCATTTACATATAATGAAAACAATAATGGAGACAAAATTTCCCCTTGAAACAATCCGTTTACACAATTGAAGAAGTCAGATAATGAACCATTATACTTAACACAACATTTTACGTTATTATACAAAGACCTTATTAACACTAATAACTTTCCATCAATTCCTTCCCTTATTAATTTGAACCACATATTTTGTCGATTAATAAAATCAAATGCTTTTGTATAATCAATAAAACAACAATACAATCGTTTCTTATGTTTAAGACTCCGATTAATTATGGCCTGTAATGCAAATATAGCGTCTATAGTTGAAAGATTTTTTCTAAATCCAAATTGAGCGTCAGTTATCTTACTGTATTTCTTATCAAATGACATCAGTCTATTATTAATGATTGACGTAAAAAGTTTTCCCAAACAGCTAACTAGAGTAATACCTCTGTAATTATTAGTATTATTTGCATCTCCCTTCTTAAAGACAGGCACAATATTACCTTTAGACCATGTTTCCGGAAAGTGCCCGGATGTGAGTATATTGTTGAATAGAATAACTAAGCATGGCAATAAAACAGTCTTAAATTTAATCATGTATTCGTTTAAAATGCCATCAGGACCACATGCCTTATTTGTATTTAATTTCTTTATTGCACACAATATCTCAGACTCTGTTATATTAACGTCTAACTCTTCAAATGTAACATTTGGACCGTTAGTGTCATGTTCAAGCAAAAAATCGTTAACGTCATCGTTATTGGTTGGGCTGGATATAGCTAACTTTTGGAAATGATCGAAAAAATCGGTTGCATTCAGTTCACTTTTTACATTCTTTTTTCGATTTTTAAAGTGTTTATAGAATGCCCTAGGTTTATGTAACAGTTGTTTGTATTGGTGCACAGGAGCTATCCCAGCATTCCCTGTCTGACGTTTACCGTGTGCCGATGCTAGACTACCACTCCCAACAGCTACAGTTGATCTCGTTCGCCCAGGTAAGTGGCGATCACCTGGCCGTCATTCCATTACATTGTTGTCCTGCGTCTCCGTATAAAACAAATTATATATGATTCATTTTGTTTGTATTTATATATTTTGAAAGCGGTAAACATCATTAATGCCACATGGAGGATACTTTGTTAAGAGAACCATACTAACACATTGAACAAGTTCGTGTATTACCTTTTGGAGTTGGTACATGTTCTACTGGTATTTCTATTTTGTCATGGTGCTTGTTTGGGTTTGTTATGGTCATTTCTTGTTGAGGTCGTATTTTGTTATTACATATAGACATGGACATCGCTTCCATTATATTCACGTTAGAAAGACTAAATTCACATGCCACAATCCTGAAAAGGAATAGAATAAATTCCATCATACAATTGATTTAACCAGGATTTACGTGTCAGCTGCCGATGATGAAGCAGAAGACGCTTACCCTTCAGAAAGGGTGTACCTGGTCTTCATCTCCGTCTACTTTTTCACGGGTCTCCATTTTAATCATTCTTTTGTTCTTATCTTGCCCGAGTTTTATCGATCTTGAGTTTGAATCACGACATGATATTCTCTTGTTTTAGAGTTTTGGTTTTGGTTTAAGTAAACAAATCCTTTTCTTCATGAACATTCCAAGAAATAATAGGTAGCCGTTAAATTAGTAAATCACGATGAAGAAAATGCTGTTCGATTTACATGAGACCTCTGAAACTTAAACGGAGAACAAGACCAGATATTCCGGAAGGATGAGCGTCTTCTGTTTAATCGACCCGCAGTATAAAAACAACCTTAAACATTATAAGTAATACTCGTAACAAATCCCCACAGCGAGAACCGGGTTTGTGACAACAAAACAACAAAACACACTAACGAGCATGATAAAAAAAACATCGAGCTTCTTATCACACAAATATACAGCATAGTTACCAGTAGGATTATGAAGGCGACCATAAAACAAGCCCATAGTCTTCATCAATCTGCATCTTTGGGAACCCTGTGTTGTAAGTTTGTTCATCAGTAGTTGACATTTATCAAATAAATCATGATGCTTAAAGATCTTAAATCCGAATCAATTGCGACATGTAAACACCGTAGCTGGGGTGACAGGATGGTACTAGCTATACAAATTCACGATTAGAAAATCAATATCGGTACAGCTTAGTAGTAAGGCGCCCCTGTTGGCCATGTTGTAAGTCGGTATAGCTTAGTAGTAAGGCGCCCCTGTTGGCCATGTTGAGAGTAAGATTGGGGTAAATAACTGAAGTAAAAGAGTCTGTAGTGCCCTTGATGTCAAGTGTAGGAGGGTACAAGATCGACGTGGTCAATGAATTTATTGGTATTTAAAGACAGCACATCGTTGATATATCTAAAAGTGTAATCGAAGGGCTTGGCTAGCTTTCTCTTACTACTTTTGATAAGATCCTCAGTAAATTTAGACTTTTAAGAACACAAAAAGTCTAGTCCTCCCGATAAGGGGCACACTTTGTTGTCACTAAGACGTCTACAGTTTGCTGGAAAAGCTTTCAATTGAACTCTACAAAGCTAACAGGAACTCAGTAAATATCATTCTCAATATGATCACTTGGCATTGCTGTGTATTTCACAAAAACTGCTCCATGATACTTTACTCAACCTTATAATCATATCGCCGTTCGCCTTCCTTGGAAAAGAAATCACAATAAGAGAACTAATGAGGTATGGTAGTGGAAAAGCGGGGCCAAATATCCCAAACAGGGGTAGATTCTTAAAATCCTTCTTCTTACAAATACACCTATGCTACTACACTTTGGAGCCCCTCTTCATCCCAGTGGCGAGGCCAAATAAGAAAAGTGGGCTATAACTTGAGAATACCATATGAACCTTTATTCATATCCTGGACGATGTGAAACAGTACCATCCATGCTACCAGGATTGGCCCTTTCAATGGTATGTCCCTATTCCAGGGGATTTGTCCCTTTGTCATATAGCTATTGCTCGACATGTAGAGATAACCTCATATGCAACTATGAATGTTCCTGGTGTGAAGGAAGTTCATAGACGATGACATGGAAACAGTCTTTAGTATTGATCCATAGATGCTGAGAGACAGAGCCGAAATAGGGAAATATTGTCAGTATTAATATTATCTTTAATGAGAAACACACTAACTTGTGTTTTGTTTTCATTTTTTATTTTAAGCAACTGGGTCTAGAAATTTTGACATAACGTGTCAGTTACTTTTTTTAATCAGGTGATGAGTTCCTGGTATTTTTGTGAGCAAGCATCTTTAAATTCCTGTTTGTGAGGAAAGGAGCTATTGACCATCACGTGATTTTAATCAGCGGTCGACTGTAGTATTAATGCAAAGGAGGAAGTGACAACCTGACCCGTATGCATATGGCTAACAATGTGTGCTGTTCGAGCAACCCTTTGCTAGATCCGGTATTAATTCAGAAAACTTGAACACATCGTTTCCTACTAAGCTTCCTTTGTCAAATTTGATGATTAGTTGAATAGGGGTTCTCCTGGCTTGTTTTATCACTTGTTTACCACATAAGTATTATTTAAGTGTGTGTCCTGTGTGACAGTAACACACACGGGGTGAGATTACGTACTACAACCCACTAACGAACACAAATTTAGACTTAAGACATACAGCGCTCTAGCGAATGAAGTAAGACTGTTTCAACTACTGCATATATTGAAAGTAAATATAACCATGTCCTGTGATTCCCTATTCGCTGTTTCTAGTAATCTGATCAGTAACCATGTATAATTTGTTGATTTTCAATTTTATATAAAAACAATTATGAGTCAGATTCTCGGTTAGTCTGTTAAAGTAAGGCAGTGCTTGTTTGTTGTCTGTAAATAAAGACAGTGCTTGTTTCTCGTTTGCCTGTTACAGGAAAGCAGTGCTTGTTTCTCGTTTGCCTGTTACAGGAAAGCAGTGCTTGTTTCTCGTTTGCCTGTTACAGGAAAGCAGTGCTTATTTCTCATTTTTTTTCCTGTTAAATGACAGCAGTCTGTGTTTCTCTTTTGTCTGTTAACGGGCAACAGAGATTGTTTCTCGTTTGTCTGTTAACGGGCAGCAGAGATTGTTTCTCGTTTGTCTGTTAACGGGCAGCAGAGATTGTTTCTAATTTTTTTCCTGTTAAAGGACAGCAGTCCGTGTTTCTCTTTCGTCTGTAAACGGGCAGCAGAGATTGTTTCTCGTTAGTCTGTTACAGGACAGCAGTGCTTGTTTAATCGTTTGCATGTTAAAGGAGAGCAGTATTTGTTTCTTGTTTTGTAAGTACATGTATAAGTAAAATAGTGTGTGTTTCTTGTTTTGTCTGCATAAGTAAAAAAAAGTAAGATAGTGTTTGTTTATGGTTTTTTCAGTGTAAGTAAAAGAGCATTGTTTCTTGATTTGTCTGTATAAGCAAATGAGTGTTTCTTTCTCGTTTTGTTTTTATGATTACGGCAAAGCTAGTTTCTCGTTTTGTCTGATACGAACTGTTTTCTTGGTTTTATGTGAATAAATATATAAAATGCTGTTTCAGGTTTTAATCAAAATATGTATCTGCTTGTTACGTCGTATGTACATCTGATCTGAGCTGTCTCATACATTTAGTGTTCACATCATGTCATAACTGTCAAACCACATAGCTATCAAGCGAACTGGGACCGCCCAAATCGTGATATTCCTGTATCACGCTCCGGTAACTTTCAATATCACGTAATAGCAAAACCCTTTAAGACTCTGTATATCAAATTCAGTCCGTTAGCGGAGGCTTCGTAACTGCATATTCTCCCATACTATGGAAAAGATCTCGTGTTGTGTCCCAGAATCAATGTGACACCCACAATACTCACTTTATGGGGGGGGGGGGGGGGGGGGGGGACTTTGACTGAACACTACTGGAGTAAACATGTTAGGTATTATATAACCAAACCGAGTTATGTTGGTCATTCGGTCTTCACACAGATACAATGTAGTGTATGTATCGGTAGATTATCTGGTAGCATCCTTTGTAGAGGAAATCTACTACGGAAAAACATGTGGTGGGTCACCACCCTCATTTGTGATGCATGTTGAATTCTCGGGCAAAGCGTCATGGCTATATTTGAACGACATGTATTTTCTGGAAACGGATACATTGTCAATGGGTCATTGTATAGTATACTGCCACGCCTTTATCTGTGAAACATCTCGTACGTGTGTTTACACATATAAGTATTCTGCCCTCGGAACACTTCCTCGTTGGTTACACACCAGTTTACACCAATGACACGATCGTTACGCCTCCTCAAGGGCAGGCCCAGAAACGTCTAAAAGGGGGGAAACGTGATAGGAAGAGGGTGGGGAAGTTGGATTTTTTTCTAGGAAATCCCCAAAATGTTGTTTTACCCCGATTAAGTATTTTAGGCATAATAGTAAATTCCTCTACCAATTGTTTGATATGTTTGGTGTGGCCACTAAATTGGACACTCGTTTTGATGATCTGATTGTGTATTTCCTGTACGGCCACATTCGTTAAGCGTAAGCTTAATAATGTAAAGATTTCGAGTTCGACTCAAACAATTTTCTTGTTTTATCATTTTTTTAAATTTTTTATTTTCAAACATTTTAATTTGAAACACCTACAATTCTGTCAAATGCATGGCAACATGTGATTTATATGAAAGATTTTTTTTTGAAAAGGTACTCAACGAATATTTCTTAATAGTGACAGAAGAAATAATATAGTTTATCCTGCTGGTAAGCAAGCTTCCGTTTATTCACCGTTCATTTAAGGATTGGATTCTGTTTTGTTGAGGTTTATGGGGTATAAACCTCAATTGGTCTTGAGACAAATTTTATGAACTGCGAAGCAGTTCAATTCGAATTTGTCTCAAGACCCATTGAGGTTTATACCTTATAAACCTCAACAAAACATGATTCTATCCTTATATTTACATTCAGAGCGATATTGATATTTGTTCGGATAATTTCTAGAATATCGGTCTTGTGCAAGTCTAACACCACGGAAGGTATCAAAACTTATGACGTCATTACTCAATGTGAGACGTCGTCCTGGTAAGATGAATAAGCAAATTAAGATGTAAATTATTTTTTGACAAAAAAACAAACAAATTGAAAACAATCTATGAATGGAACTTCTTCCCGCGCTCCGCAGAACAGCAGAGTAATCAGGTTGATAATATGCTGATGTATTCATACGCCAATTGAAAAGTTCCTTGAAAAATAACCTTTAAAATGTTAAGTAGGTATATTGAGTCCAAGTTCAGTAGAAATGTAAATATGTATGTTTGACTCTTCTTCTTAACCTACAATGTACTATAGTTTTATAGCCTACTTGCTTGTCCTGCTAAATAGTCCCGTTGTAGTATAGTTTTTTTCCCTTCAGATCATCTGTTTTAGGGGACATTGAAGAGAACAAAAATAATCTGCTGATCTTCTATTGTTTATAAGACTGCCTTGTGGCGCTTTATGACCGTGTTGTGCTGACTAACCTGCGGGACAGTATATCAATGTTGTATTATGTGGTCGCAAGACTACTGTGTGACCCTGTATGACAATATTGTTTTAACTGGCCCATTCATACTACCGTATGCCCTTGTATGACAATATTGTTTTAGCTGGCCCATTCATACTACCGTGTGACCCTGTATGACAATATTGTTTCAACTGGCCAATTCATACTACCGTGTGACCCTGTATGACAATATTGTTTTAACTGGCCAATTCATACTACCGTGTGACCCTGTATGTCAATATTGTTTTAACTGGCCCATTCATACTACCGTGTGACCCTGTATGACAATATTTTTTCAACTGGCCAATTCATACTACCGTGTGTCCCTGTATGACAATATTGTTTTAACTGGCCAATTCATACTACCGTGTGACCCTGTATGTCAATATTGTTTTAACTGGCCCATTCATACTACCGTGTGACCCTGTATGACAATATTGGTTTACCTGGCCCATTCATACTACCGAGTGACCCTGTATGACAATATTGTTTTAACTGGCCCATTAAGACTACCGTGTGACCATGTATGTCAACACTGTTTTAATTGGCTATTAAGACTACTGTGTGATCCTGTATGACAATATTGTTTTAACTGACCCATTAAGACTACCGTGTGACCCTGTATGACAATATTGTTTTAACTGGCCCATTCATACTACCGTGTGACCCTGTATGACAATATTGTTTTAACTAGCCCATTCATACTACCGTGTGACCATGTGTGACAATATTGTTTTAACTGGCCCATTCATACTACCGTGTGACCCTGTATGACAATATTGGTTTACCTGGCCCATTCATACTACCGAGTGACCCTGTATGACAATATTGTTTTAACTGGCCCATTAAGACTATCGTGTGACCATGTATGCCAATACTGTTTTAACTGGCCCATTCATACTACCGTGTGACCCTGAATGACAATATTGTTTTAACTGGCCCATTCATACTACCGTGTGACCCTGTATGACAATATTATTTTAACTGGCCCATTCATACTACCGTGTGACCCTGTATGACTTGTTTTAACTGGCCCATTCATACTACCGTGTGACCCTGTATGTCAATATTGTTTTAATTGGCCATTAAGACTACTGGGTGACCCTGTATGACAATGTTATTTTGACTGGCACATTAAAGACTACTGTGTGACCCTGTATGACAATGTTGTTTTAACTGGCCCATTCATACTACCGTGTGACCCTGTATGTCAATATTGTTTTAATTGGCCATTAAGACTACTGTGTGACCCTGTATGACAATGTTATTTTGACTGGCACATTAAAGACTACTGTGTGACCCGGTATGACAATATTGTTTTAACTGGCCCATAAAGACTACCGTGTGACTCAGTATGACTATATTGTTTTAATGGACTGTTAAGGCTACCGTTGAACCCCCGTATGATAATCTTGTGTGGTTGGGCTGTAAAGACTGCCGTATGGCACTGTATGACCTTGTTGTGTTGATTGGCTGTTAAGACTACCGTGTGACACAGTATGACCTAAGTGTGGTAATGTGCCGTTATGAATATACGAACTCAAAATTAATGTAACTTAATTGAGCCACTATCGAAAATGATATTTAATTTCAATGCCGTTCTATGGAGAGGAAGAAGGGACCATGATATGTATACAAAACAATACTCTTTAATCATATTGTGTTGTATGGGAACTTTAGTAAATAATTATAAACAGGGAAAGGCACATGACACTTGTCAATGTACTTCCTTGTGGTGTAGAGAGGAAGGTGTCTCTTTGATGCAAAACAAACATAAAGTATATTTCAAATTGGCAATGAATGTGTATTTACAAATTAGGCGACATATCAATAAATAAGCATGAACAATAAAAGCTATCTTATGTTCACGCATTATTTAAAACTGAATAAAAACAGCACATCTAGATCGATTTTTATAACAATATTTCTCAAAGATTTTGTTACATGTACATTAATATCTATACACACATCCTCTCACACGGGTTATCATCATCATCATCGTAATAATCATCAATGTTGGACAAAGATATCTAGATACATATACAGTATATCAATTTCAAAAAAGCCCATCAGGATACCTACGATTTGAAATTATTTACTCACACACAAAATGTTGGTTACTGATCTTATATAAATGTTTTTGTAAATTAATTGTTGTAGAATTTCTGCGAAATCCAGAGTACAGGCTCCGGTCAAATCTCGAGAAAAATGTAAGTAGAAAGCATCAGTGGAAACTGCTGAAGTCGGGCGAGTTCTGCGCTTATATTTGCATGATTAGGGTCCTAACTAATTTCCCAGTCCATTAAATCACTTTTGTTTTCCCCCTTCTCCAATATAATAACTGTACTAACATTGTACTTTGTTTGGCTCCCTCCATCGACGGACACATAATAACTGTACTAACATTGTACTGTGTTTGGCTCCCTCAATCGACAGACACATAATAACTGTACTAACATTGTACTGTGTTTGGCTCCCTCCATCG
>NW_018405635.1:0-203 GCF_002113885.1 Mizuhopecten yessoensis
AGTCACAGTGAAATGTAGACACTGTTAACCAGTCCCAGTGAAATGAAGATNTAACAGTCATATTGAAATGTAGACACTATTATACAGTCACAGTGAAGTGTAGACATTGTTAAACAGTCACAGTGAAGTGTAGACACTGTTAAACAGTAACAGTGAAGTGTAGACACTGTTAAACAGTCACAGTGTAGTGTAGACATTGTTAA
>NW_018405635.1:15164-15409 GCF_002113885.1 Mizuhopecten yessoensis
TTGAAATGTAGACAGTGAAGTGTAGACATTGTTAACCAGTCCCAGTGAAATGTAGACACTACTTAACAGTCATATTGAAATGTATACAGTGAAGTGTAGACATTGTTAAACAGTCACAGTGAAATGTAGACACTGTTAAACAGTCACAGTGAAATGTTGACATTGTTAAACAGCCACAGTGAAGTGTAGACACTGTTACCCAGTCAAAGTGAAATGTAGACACTGTTAAACAGTCACAGTGAAAT
>NW_018405635.1:17138-37986 GCF_002113885.1 Mizuhopecten yessoensis
TTGTTAAACAGTCACAGTGAAGTGTAGATACTGTTAAACTGTCACAGTAAGGTGTAGACACTGTTAAACAGTCACAGTGAAATGCAGACACTGTTAAACAGTAGACACTGTTAAACAGTCAAAGAGAAATATAGACACTGTTAAACTGTCACAGGAAGGTGTAGACACTGTTAAACAGCCACAGTGAAGTGTAGATACTGTTAAACAGTCACAGTAAGGTGTAGACACTGTTAAACAGTCTAAGTGAAATGTAGACATTGTTATACAGTCATAGTGAAATATAGACATTGTTAAACAGTCCAAGTGAAATGTAGACATTGTTAAACAGCCACAGTGAAGTGTAGATACTGTGAAACTGTCACAGTAAGGTGTAGACACTGTTAAACAGTCACAGTGAAGTGTAGACACTGTTAAACAGTCACAGTGAAGTGTAGACATTGTTTACCAGTCAAAGTGAAATGTAGACACTATCTTACAGTCACAGTGAAGTGTAGACACTGTTAAACAGTCAAAGTGAAATATAGACACTGTTAAACTGTCACAGTAAGGTGTAGACACTGTTAAACAGTCACAGTGAAATGCAGACACTATTTAACAGTCATATTGAAATGTAGCCACTGTTAAACAGTCACAGTGAAATGGAGACATTGTTAAACAGTCACAGTGAAGGGTAGACATTGTTTACCAGTCAAAGTGAAATGTAGACACTATCTTACAGTCACAGTGAAGTGTAGACAGTCTTAAACAGTCACAGTGAAGTGTAGACATTGTTTTCCAGTCAAAGTGAAATGTAGACACTGTTAAACAGTCAAAGAGAAATATAGACACTGTTAAACTGTCACAGTAAGGTGTAGACACTGTTAAACAGTCACAGTGAAGTGTAGACATTGTTAAACAGTCACAGTGAAGTGTAGACATTGTTTACCAGTCAAAGTGAAATGTAGACACTGTTATACAGTCACAGTGAAATGTATCTCTGTTAAATAGTCACAGTGAAATGTAGACACTACTTAATAGTCACAGGGGAAATATTTACATTGTGAATCAGTCATGCGGGAAATTTAGACATTGTGAATCAGTCACGCGGGAAATATAGACATTGTGAATCAGTCATGCGGGAAATTTAGACATTGTGAATCAGTCACGCGGGAAATATAGACATTGTAAATGAGTCACGCGGGGAAAATAGACATTGTGAATCAGTCACGCGTGAAAAATAGACATTGTGAATCAGCCATGCGGGTGATTTATCATTTTGAAAGTCACACAGCATATATATACATTGAATTAACGCCCACGCGGGAAACATAGGCATAAAATGCTCATGCGGCAAATATAGACTGTGTAAGCGGGTATATACAATGATAACAGTAACAGTAATATTGAGAAACACTGATTAACATCTTATCTAGTTATGAATAAAGAAACCACAATTATTATAGTCAATAGTCTTCTTCTCTTTATCCACCAACGTGAAACATTCCAATAATTTAAAATATCGATTATTAATTAACACCACGTTTTGAAACAGCTCCATACACTCTTGAAATAGCTTTTTGGATTTGGTTTTGTTTTATTTGGTTTAGCGTGAGCCGTCCTATCAACAGCTTAGGACTTTTAGGAATTAGGATTATTGTAGCAATCAGAAGATAAATTAATCTTTTGCTTCCTTTTGCACTTCAGTCTGCATTAGCTGCAGTCCTCTACCATGTTGATAGCCCCAGCTTGCCCGGAGCCGAGACACGGACATTTGGCCGCGGTCAGCTGCGTTTCCTGCCATACCGAAATTATGTCAAACAGTTGATATAAATTCCCGCCAGACCGGTTTATGCTGCCCGCCACGTGATTTCCGATACGTAGACTATACTTTATGACATTTCCACAAAGTTTGGTGCCTGGTGGCCGCCGAGTGTTTCTAGCCGAGGTATATGTCCTCGAAACTCTTATATACATACAATATATATATATACATGCAGTAACACAGCCTTTATCTTAAATATGGGACAATCACCCTCTCGTAACAATGGACTTAGGCGCAGGCTAGTATAGGTTCCATACAACACGGTCGGATATACATGTTACTATAAATAGTAAATTGGTGCCAGATATGATTCTGTACCAGAACTCTTGAGGTTATCAACCAAAACCAGAGGAACGGAACAAAACGACATCATTACTTTAATTTAACTGGGTTTTTTTTACTTATATATTGGTTTGGGATACTATCGGTCATATTTACAAAACTTTCAGATTCACAAGTGGTACCATCTCGGTGCGCCCCCTGTTAGCTAGCTGTCGTCTGCTCCATCGCCGCCCAACCATTATCAAGCGTGTTCATATCAAGCAGGAAGGAATGCCTGGAGCCAGGAAACAAACAGTTTGTCACCGCTCCACACTCGACCACCATAAATAACGATTTATGCAGACGACTGTAGCTAACACAGAAACCCACAATATCAGTTTGGCCGTGCAGGTAAGTTACTATCATATCTGTATTTTCCAGACTTATCATTCGATTTTTGGACATTTTTGGTCGAAAGGTCACCACCGAGTTCAGTGGAGCATGAAACGGAGCTCACATCCCTCGTGGTAGAGTATGGGTCGGGTTAGTTCGCTCCAATGCACAGAAACCTTGACACATGAATCTTATTCTAAAGACACCTTATGTATTTCATAACATGTTACTCGGTGTCTGGTTTGTGTAAAGTTACCCCAAGCTGTTATAACAGATTTGTGTTCTGATACAGTGTATATTATAAAGACACTTAGGTCGACGTCAAACAGGAATTTGTCCTTAAAAGTCCTATAATTCCTGCGTCTATATCACAGCGCACCATGTTTATTTATTTCCTTATACAACTTTCCACTAGATAACGACCCCATTGTTTGCCATAGCAGCACGACACAAGTTATCAGACATACTTGATACCGGTCCAAAGTGTGCCAGTTTCTACGGAGCACCAGACATGATTAGCATGGGCTGAAATAGGCATGGCAGATTTGTTCCAAACTTTTGGCAGAACTACACACTCAAATACACACAGCACTGTGAGCGGTCACAGACTTTCTGTACATGTGTGTTTTGCTGTGCCATAAATCCAGTCCATACATTGGATATATATACTATATATATATATACATGTAAGTGGTATGCAGTATTTTATATATATATATATTAGTCTTTTGATAATTAAAGATGTATTGATTATCGTTTTCAACAATATGATCAATGTATTTAATATTTTTTTTTAATTTTTGACACAATAATGGGGCCCGCAAAAATACCTTTTTGTATAGAGCTAAAATTCATTGTGAGAAATATCCCTTTTATTTTGAAAACTAAAAGATAACTGTTTATATTTGTATGTATAAAAACTATGAATCTGCGGCCTAGGTAATACCTGTGTACCCTTTATTTGGAAGTAGTCTGTCCATTAGAGCAAGAAGAAAAATGGCTATGCTAATTAGCCAGGGACAGTATATATAGGGCCCCATTATACGTCCCTGGCTAAGCTAACAAGTCGGCAGGATAGGAATGGGAAGCATACATATCAAAATGTAAATAGAATGTTTCAGATATGAAACTATATTAGTATGTAATTTAATAACAATTTTTAATTCATAACAACATTTATTTAACTGTAAAGGCAAACTTATATTAACAAAACTGAAAAATCGTCAAAAATTGTTAAATCCATTTAAAGAATTCTGGAAATTTCAACTATTTAGAATTTTCATTTCCATTATGTTTGAAATTGGTCAAATTGATTTAAATACATCATTTGCCAAGAAAATGAAAGTTCGCAACATGTATACAGTATATGATGTAAACTACAGGGAGAGTGTGTAGTATTAGTAGTGTACATATACGCCAGCTTGTCATCAGGAATATGTGTAGCAGATTATGTCACGTTATGGTAAGTTATCCAAGAACTTGCTGGTACCATGCACCAACTTATTACTGTACAGAGCCGGGTGATGTATACCATACAGGCCAAATGTTTGGCTACATTGGAAGTACAGAGCTTGACTTGTGTAATAACAGCCTGCAGTCAAGGCGAAATGCAGCAGCTGGGGAAATTTATACAAACACATGACACATTGGGACACTCACCATTCGGTTAATAACATCAAAATCAATATCGTGGGACTGATCCGTGTAAATATATTGACTCTGACTGTACCCTATGTATTTACACTTGGGTTTTACTATTCTTTACCTTTTATTAGCTGTTTCAAAAACTTTTTTGTAGTTTGGAATTGTACTGTGAACCCAGCTAATTAATTCTGTACCTGATGCCCTATCGAGAATATTACTGTAAATTCCTAGCCATGGTTCATGTATGTTTCGCAATTTAATGTTTTCCCCTAACTTAACTCATTCACCCCTGAAGACACATTTGAACTCTTCCAATTCAAAGTTTGGAATAGTTCATTGTGAAATTTCAGGGGTGAATGAGTTAATCAATGTTATAATACGGGAATTTGAAGTACAGAAAACAAATCATTATTAGGTAAATCATGAAATCAAGCAAGGAGGTCAGTTTCACTACCACAGATGTTTTTTGGAGTTATTTTTAGGTAAATGAATGACCTTTTTGGCTCTGTCAACTTTCAGTTTGCACCCCCGCTATACATAATACTCATTAAGACACCCCCCCCCCCCCTACTATGGCTGCTGTGTAACTGAATAAAAAAATGGCTTACAGAAATAAATGATCTTGATCTATATACAAGGTTACAGGGGACAAATTTGCCAAAACACTGTAAGGAATTCTTCAGGGAAATCAAAAGGCCAAGGGTATTGACAAATAGCCGATATAGCTTGTGAACAAATATGAGTTTGGCCTATGTGTTGATCGCCTTAGCCTTTTTAAAAGTGGGGTCAAAAGCAAGTGTTAAATTAGTATTCCACACGGAAATATGAACAATACGAAATTGTAAAAAAAAATATTGCTTATTTCAAAACATTTTGGTTTATGCAACCGCTGTGACCAAGGGGTCAAATTTGTGAAGACTTCTGACATCTTAGGAATCTAAAGGCCTAGAGTTGTGATAGGTTGACAAATGGACCAGTCAGGCTTGAATCGTTGCATCATCTTTAATACCTACATCGTTTGTGTATAAAGTAAAACTCTTGATATAACTGTAGTTGTGATATTTGGGCAGTTGCTTGCTGGCATGGTATGCTTCAGAGTTGTGCAAAGAAGAAATGACATTGTACCATATGCAAGGTCACAATTTAAACTACTTTTGAAGAAAAACTGCAAGATTGCAATTACCTTGACGAAGGTGCAACATGTTAAAAACAGAAAAAATGACCTTGACTCCTGTTCAAGGTTATAGGGTCATATTTGTCACAAATACAATTGCTAAAGTCCTAACATTAAGCCACCAGCTTGCTGACATGGAGTGCTGCAACATTAACAGAAAGAAACAACCTTGACCAATATTCAAGTTATTGGTGTAAAAAGTTTTGAAAATTCAAATTACTTCCACTGATGACCAATATTCAAGATCACAGATATCAAGTTTGTTAAAACCTTCTACCACTCATTCTGAAGAACAGAAAGACCTCAAGTAATGAAAACTGGTCAGTACCTAGCTGAAATAAAGTGAGAAGAATTTTGTGGGAAAAAAAAAAAAATGCGACACTTAAATCAGATGTGTGTCCTCAGGCTCCTTTTGTCTCTTGCTATGTTGAAATTTTCTTGTTTTGTAAAAATTCTCCAAACTTTGATCCAAATTTTCCCATTCTCAACTTTCATTGATAATTGTGCAGAGGGTAGTTGAAACCTTTAGTATTTAGTAATTTAGTAATTATAAGGTATGATTTTCCACGTGTGTTGTTGTGATATCGCGAAAGACGTATATATGCATGTCCCGTACCTGGAAATTATTTTTTAACAGCGACTGGGTGCCCACTGTGTCTGAAAACAGTAAGAAATTGGTCCCAGGAGATGGTTTAAGGTCACAGCATCCTTACTGGAGGTACGGTAGTCTAGTGGTAGGGCTCATGACCAAAGGGTTCAGGTTGCGGGTTCAAGTCACGAAGTTAAGATGGGTCCAACTATTGTCACAAAGTTAAGTTGGGTCCCACTATTGTCACCAAGTTAAGATGGGTCCCACTATTGTCACGAAATTAAGTTGGGTCCCACTACTGTCACGAAGTTAAGATGGGTCCCACTATTGTCACGAAATTAAGATGGGTCCCACTATTGTCGTGAAGTTAAGATCGGTCCCACTATTGTCACGAGGTTTAGATGGGTCCCACTATTGTCACGAAGTTAAGATGGGTCCCACTATTGTCGTGAAGTTAAGATGGGTCCCACTATTGTCACGAGGTGTAGATGGGTCTCACTATTGTCACGAAGTTAAGATGGGTCCCACTATTGTCACGAAGTTAAGCTGGGTCCCACTATTGTCACAAAGTTAAGAAGGGTCCCACTATTGTCACGAAATTAAGATGGGTCCCACTATTGTCGTGAACCCAAGATGGGTCCCACTATTGTCACGAAGTTGAGAAGGGTCCCACTATTGTCACGAAGTTAGGTTGGGTCCCACTATTGTCACGAAGTTGAGAAGGGTCCCACTATTGTCACGAAGTTAGGTTGGGTCCCACGATTTTCACGAAGTTAAGAAGGGTCCCACTATTGTCACGAAGTTAAGGTGGGTCCCACTTTTGTCACGAAGTTCAGATGGGTCCCACTATTGTCGTGAACCCAAGATGGGTCCCACTATTGTCACGAAATTAAGATGGGTCCCACTATTGTCACAATGTTAAGATGGGACCCACTATTGTCACAAAGTTAAGATGGGTCCCACTATTGTCGTGAAGTTACGATGGGTCCCACTATTGGCACGAGGTTAAGATGGGTCCCACTAATGTCATGAAGTTAAGATGGGTCCCACTATTGTTACGAGGTGTAGATGGGTCTCACTATTGTCACGAAGTTAAGATGGGTCCCACTATTGTCACGAAGTTAAGAAGGGTCCCACTATTGTCACGAAGTTAAGATAGGTCCCACTTTTGTTACGAAGTTAAGATGGGTCCCACTATTGTCACGAAGTTAAGTTGGGTTCCACTATTGTCACGAAGTTAAGATGGGTCCCACTATTATCACCAAGTTAAGATGGGTCCCACTATTGTCATGAAGTTAAGATGGGTCCCACTATTGTCACAAAGTTAAGATGGGTCCCACTATTGTCACAAAGTTAACTTGGGTCCCACTATTGTCACGAAGTTAAGAAGGGTCCCACTATTGTCACGAAGTTAAGATGAGTCCCACTATTGTCGTGAAGATAAGTTGGGTCCCACTATTGTCACGAAGTTAAGCTGGGTCCCACTATTGTCACAAAGTTAAGATGGGTCCCACTATTGTCACAAAGTTAAGAAGGGTCCCACTATTGTCACGAAATTAAGATGGGTCCCACTATTGTCACGAAGTTAAGAAGGGTCCCACTATTGTCACGAAATTAAGATGGGTCCCACTATTGTCACGAAGTTAGGTTGGGTCCCACTACTGTCACGAAGTTAAGATGGGTCCCACTATTATCACCAAGTTAAGATGGGTCCCACTATTGTCACGAAGTTAGGTTGGGTCCCACTATTGTCACGAAGTTAAGATGGGTCCCACTATTGTCGTGAAGTTAAGTTGGGTCCCACTATTGTCACGAAGTTTATCAGAACGCTGCTTGTGTTAACATGACACAAATCTTTTCAGAATCAAGCAGAACAGATAACATCGTTAAAACACAATTATAACAAAATTTCTTGAAACTTTTAAGAAAAATATCCTATTAAAAAGAGCTGTTTCTTTTTTTCAACTAGTATATATTAAATGGAAAATTCCTCTTCGTCTTAAAAGCGTTTTCAGTTTCTACACAAAGGAGACATAATAATGTTTAAATAAATGTATGTCACATTATGTTACATTACTTCGGCTTGTATACAAGTATCTGTATTGTCATACTTTTGGGTATATACATGTTACTATTGTCATACTTTTGGGTATATACATGTTACTATTGTCATACTTTGGGGTATGTACATGTTACTATTGTCACACTTTGGGGTATATACATGTTACTATTGTCATACTTTGGGGTATATACATATTACTATTGTCAAACTTTGGGGTATATACATGTAACTATTGTCAAACTTTGGGGTATATACATGTTACTATTGTCATACTGTGGGGTATAAACATGTTACTTTTGTCATACTTTGGGGTATTATATACATGTAACTATTGTCAAACTTTGGGGTGTATAAATGTTACTATTGGCATACTTTGGGGTATATAAATGTTCCTATTGTCATACTTTGGGGAATATACATGTTTCTATTGTCAAACTTTGGGGTGTATAAATGTTACTATTGGCATACTTTGGGGTATATAAATGTTACTATTGTCATACTGTGGGGTATAAACATGTTACTATTGTCACACTTTGGGCTATGTACATGTTACTATTGTCATTCTTTGGGGTATAAACATGTTACTTTTGTCATACTTTGGGGTATAAACATGTTACTATTGTCACACTGTTGGGTATAAACATGTTACTATTGTCATACTGTGGGGTATAAACATGTTACTATTGTCACACTGTTGGGTATAAACATGTTACTATTGTCACACTGTTGGGTATAAACATGTTACTATTGTCATAATTTGGGGTATATACATGTTACTTTTGTCATACTTTGGGGTATATCCATGTTACTATTGTCACACTTTGGTGTATATACATGTTACTATTTTCATACTTTGGGGTATATACACGTTACTATTGTCAAACTTTGGGGTGTATAAATGTTACTATTGGCATACTTTGGGGTATATAAATGTTACTATTGTCATACTGTGGGGTATAAACATGTTACTATTGTCACACTTTGGGGGATATACATGTTACTATTGTCAAACTTTGGGGTATATACGTGTAACTATTGTCAAACTTTGGGGTATATAAATGTTCCTATTGTCATACTTTGGGGCATATACATGTTACTATTTTCATACTTTGGGGCATATACATGTTACTATTTTCATACTTTGGGGTATATACTTGTTACTTTTGTCACACTTTGGGGTATAAACATGTTACTATTGTCACACTTTGGGGGATATACATGTTACTATTGTCGCACTTTGGGGTATGTACATGTTACTATTGTCATACTGTGGGGTATAAACATGTTACTTTTGTCATACTTTGGGGTATTATATACATGTAACTATTGTCAAAATTTGGGGTATATAAATGTTCCTATTGTCATACTTTGGGGTATATACATGTTACTATTGTCAAACTTTGGGGTATATACATGTAACTATTGTCAAACTTTGGGGTATATAAATGTTACTATTGTCATACTTTGGGGTATATACATGTTACTATTGTTACACTTTGGGGTATATATATGTTACTATTGTCATACTTTGAGGTATATACATGTTACTCTTGTCACACTTGGGGGTATATACATGTTACTATTGTCATACTTTGAGGTATATACATGTTACTCTTGTCACACTTGGGGGTATATACATGTTACTATTGTCAAACTTTGGGGTATATAAATGTTACTATTGTCATACTTTGGGGTATACATGTTACTATTGTCATACTTTGGGGTATACATGTTACTATTGTCATACTTTGGGGTATAAACATGTTACTATTGTCACACTTTGGGGTATATACATGTTACTATAATATAATTGTCACACTTTGGGGTATAAACATGTTACTATTGTCACACTTTGGGGTATATACATGTTACTATTGTTACACTTTGGGGTATATATATGTTACTATTGTCATACTTTGGGGTATATACATGTTACTTTTGTCATACTTTGGGGTATATACATGTTGCTATTGTCATACTTTGGGGTATATACATGTTACTATTGTCATACTTTGGGGTATATATACATGTTACTATTGTCATACTTTGGTATATACATGTTGCTATTGTAATACTTTGGGGTATATACATGTTACTATTGTCACACTTTGGGGTATATACATGTTACTATTGTCATACTTTGGGGTATATACATGTTAATTTTGTCACACTTTGGGGTATATACATGTTGCTATTGTAATACTTTGGGGTATATACATGTTACTATTGTCAAACTTTGGGGTATATATATGTTACTATTGTCAAACTTTGGGGTATATACATGTTTCTATTGTCAAACTTTGGGGTATATACATGTTACTATTGTCATACTTTGGGATATATACATGTTACTATTGTCACACTGTTGGGTATAAACATGTTACTATTGTCATACTTTGGGGTATATACATGTTCTGTGTTGTTATACTCAGAGGTAAAAACATGGTATAGCTATTGTGTGGTATTGATTTGTGCCTTGTGACTTAGGGAAAATGTCACACACAAAAAGCATGATTATGGAAAGAAGTGATGTTTGCAAAGAAATTTTGGAAAATACAGCAGAAAATATCTAGGGAAAGTACCCCTATGTAGCAATCTACCCAAATTTACCCAAATAAATCACTGATGATGGAATATATATGTCTGCATGTTCTTATAGTAAGTGCATTTTCAGGATGCTGCACTGTTTACAGATACATTACTATGTTTATTATACATGATTGTGTGAATGCGGAAGGAGAAACATAGAGATAGTTTTTTCTGTCTGTAGTACTTTATAAAGACAATAAGGTTAGTTATATAACTTTTATAGTTATTGAGCTCACCAAAACAAAGATTATCGTCCAGTTATTGAGCTCACCAAAACAACGATTATCGTCCAGTTATTGAGCTCACCAAAACAACGATTATCGTCCAATTATTGAGCTCACCAAATTAACGATTATCGTCCAGTTATAGAGCTTACCAAAACAACGATTGTCGTCAAGTTATTGAGCTCACCAAAACAACGATTATCGTCCAGTTTCAACTAATGATGTATAAATATTCTTGCATGCGGAAAGGGCCACTGGGCAGAAATTTGAAAAAAATATTATCAGCATTTGGCACAAATTGGTAAAATGTCATTGGTTTTACTAGTTTTGAAGAAATATCACAAATTTGGAAATTAAGACCTGCAATGTGAGTAACACAACCTTTTTCTCTGATTCTTACAGTAAAATGTAAATTCATGTATTTTGAATGATCATTCATCACTGATAGCTTATAATAATAATTCAAGGTTCCTATATGCCGCTTTATCACAACCTAGTTCATAGGTCGTCTCAAAGTGGTTCACAGGTTATTGTCCGTGGTTATAGGGCCTTGCAACCTGCCGATACCTCTGTCTCCACTGCCTGGAGAGCATACAGCCGATGCTGCCATTTCAGCGCTCACAGCTAGCATTCAACAATTTTAGCACTGTCCAACCACCTACTCATTTACAGCTGTGTAACCTGGAACAAGCGTAGCAAAGTATCTTGTTCAAAGATACAACAGTGCCTTGACATGACTCAAACCCATAACCCTTTGGTCACGAGCCCGGCGTCCTACCCGAGACTACCGTGCCTTCTAAAGACCAAAATTGGGAAACTACGCATCAAAATTGGGAACAAGCAGGGGCATTTTACAATTGGGAATGGGTCCCTGTACCGGACCCCTTAAACTCCTGGCAAAAATCTTGTATACAGAGGTTAAATTTCTGAATTTTGTTAAGACAAGCTGTATGTACTTAAAAGACAACCTTTGATGATGTTATTTCTGTCAAGAACAAGTAAATCTTCCAGGTGTAATTTAGTTGGAGCTATAAGATATTAGATGTTTGCCTGTGTTTGACCTCATTAACAGCGTGTTGGTCCTTCGTATGTAGAGGACTCTTAACCCTTTCCCCCTATGTAACTTTAATAAACTCTACCATACACTGATCTGCATGATTCCATTATGGTCTACAGTGGTGAAAGGGTTAAAGCTATAAATGTAATAGCTGTCTCTAATACTACAATCAGGTGACAGGCCACAGGCCGGAGGTTTGGACATCTATTGACATTTGCTGTGACTGTGTCTAGAGTCGGACATCCAGACATCATAGACATTGTCTGTTATTCCAGTATACAGGGGTGTACCAGGCAGAATAAAATTCATTCACAATATTTGAATAAGTTCAACTGGATTTTAACCAAGTATGGAAGCAAGTTATATGTACGCATACTCTTTTCTGTAAAAAAAAAACAAAAAAAATGCTCGTGCAGCCAACCAAATTTAAATCACCATATGTGAGCACAGGGTAGGAATTCTCTGGTAACCACGGGGTAGATCCATGGCAGGCCGTATTACACCTGTAAAGCCCAAAGATAGTGCCGAGCCTGCCAGACAGGTGTGTGGTGAGTGAAACTAGATGATTTTATTGGAGTGGCCGAGCTGACAGCCGTTCTATGTACCCACCACACACTGTATATATACAACCCTACAGGGAGGGACACCAGGAAGAATTAGTCAGAGTTTTATTCTCACTGTCTGAGATTCCAAAGTTGAATGACCCAACATCACCAGATATTTACGTCGTTGTCCTGGATAGACATATACACTCAGGTAAAAATCCAATCCGATCAGTTTTACCAGAGGTGTGTTACTACAGAGGAGCCCTGGAGGTCAGGAAAAGGGTATTGTGTATATTGTACAAGTGTTAGATACTGGAGCTTCCGAAACATAACCACAAAACTAAACCCATCATTTAAGTGAAGGTGTGGTCTTTTCTACTCGGACTGAAACTTGTTTCTAAATCATTGTTAAAATGTGTGGACCAAAGTTATATATGGGGTTTTTAATGTATGGAGTCTGCCTAAATATACAGGTGTTTAAAATGTATAGATCACTTCCCATTGTGTACAGCCATAGTACCTACATGTTCCCTATGTAACAATGACTAGCGTTATGTTGAAGTTCAGAATAGAGGACAGGATCTCTGTTAATGTTGACTTATTTGCATTCATGTCTGATTAAATACAATAAAACCAGTGTAAGATTCTCAATTTGAAAAGAGGGAGACATACTGTATATGTCATGTTCTGTGTCAATAAATATAGTGCTTGTAGGGACTTTGCCAGACAGTTAAAGGGAGGTAATTCATAGATAAATATTTCAAAATTGTATCTTTCACATAGCATAATAAAAGGACAGATTTTGCTTATTGTCTCTTTCATTTCAAACCTAATCATCAATATTTTCCACATCTTGAAGAGACAGCTTGAACATGTCAACTTGGGTCACACCCTCTCATCAGTCAATATGTAGCCACAATATAAGAGTTTTATTCCAGTAGAGGGTTTGGTAGCAGTTTCTATTCCAACCACAGGGGAAGTGCCACAGGGGAAGTGCCACAGCGAACACAAAGTGTCTGGTTGGAATCTTTTATCTTGTTAACGCTTAATGATCGATATATTATTAATGTGTTCGAAATCGATGATTTGGGATTTTTTTGTAAGAACATGATGATTCTTTGACACTTTGTTATAAGTAGGAATTTGAATACTGGGTTTATTTTAATTTATTTTTACCAATACTGCATGATTGGTCATGCTGAGTGTTTGCACAAATCATTATTTTCCTGTGCAGGTTCGGAGGAAGATAAGACCTGTTTGTGTCCCACTGACTATTATTGTATTTTGGGGACATTGAAGGGACTACTTAGGGGACATTGAAGGGACTACTTAAGGGACATTGAAGGGACTACTTAGGCGATGTTGAAGGGACTACTTAGGGGACATTGAAGGGACTACTTAAGGGACATTGAAGGGACTACTTAGGGGACATTGAAGGGACTACTAAGGGGACATTGAAGGGACTACTTTTGGGACGTTGAGGGACTACTTAGGGGACGTTGAAGGGACTACTTAGGGGACGTTGAGGGACTACTTAGGGGACGTTGAAGGGGCTACTTAGGGGACGTTGAAGGGACTACTTAGGGGACATTGAAGGGACTACTTAAGGGACAGTGAAGGGACTACTTAGGGGATGTTGAAGGGACTACTTAGGGTACGTTGAAGGGACTACTTAGGGGATGTTTAAGGGACTACTTAGGGGACGTTGAAGGGACTCCTTAGGGGACATTGAAGGGACTACTTAGGGGACGTTGAAGGGCCTACTTAGGGGACATTGAAGGGACTACTTAGGGGACGTTGAAGGGCCTACTTAGGGGACATTGAAGGGACTACTTAGGGGACGTTGAGGGACTACTTAGGGGACATTGAAGGGACTATTTTGGGGACGTTGAAGGGACTACTTAGGGGACGTTGAAGGAACTACTTAGGGGACATTGAAGGGACTACTTAGGGGACATTGAAGGGACTACTAAGGGGACATTGAAGGGACTACTTAGGGGACGTTGAGGGACTACTTAGGGGACATTGAAGGGACTACTTAGGGGACGTTGAAGGGACTACTTAGGGGACGTTGAGGGGGATTGACTTTAGGGACATTGACCCTAGACATCTGTTTTCTTCAGACCTTAGCTCAAGTGTTTAAATCAAAAGTTCTTATATACCGCTTTATCCCAACCTAGTTCGTATGTTGTCTCAAAGCGGTTCACAAAATAATATCCGTGGTTATAGGGCCTTTGCACCCAGCCATTATCTCTTGTATCAACTCCCTAGGGAGCATACATCCAGTGCTGCCATTTTGGCACTCACAGCTAGCATTCTACATTTTTAACACTGTCCAACCACATACTCATTTACAGCTGAGTAGACTGGAACAAACAGAGTTAAGTATCTTGCTCAAAGATACAACACAGTGCCGTGCCGTGACTCGAACTCGCAACCCTTCGGTCACGAGCCCAGTGCCCTACCACTAGACTACTGTGCCTCTTATGTTAAAAGAACATCAAAAACTTACCTGAAGAAAATGTATTGCTTTGATTTATAATTGTTTATTTCATTATATGCAGATTGATATAATTTATCGTATTGACATCAGTATATAACTTTTAAGTAAATTATTTACACTCTCGGATGTTTGTGTACTTATGGACTGATATACTGGTATATTTTGCCACTTTTAAGTCTGGTGCTGTAAGTTTGTATTTATTGAAATAGTTGAGTGTCTATTGTAAGCTATCTACATGAAAAGGATACTGCTTTAACGTCGTGTTGTCCCCATTTCCTTCCTGTGTTAAAGTGAGGAGCGTCACCCTGTCATAACTGTGTATCATCATATATTAGGCTGGAGGTGGGATCAGACCCAATTGAAGCGCAGATACTGGAATCAGGGTGTCTGTCTGCCTGCCTGTCTGTCTATCTGTAAACTGAAGTTTTACAATTGCAATTTTACATGAAGAGTTACATAGAATTCCATGTAACTTTGTATTCACTCTTGTTAGTGCGCATCGGGGCTTAAATGTGGAAGGAAACCCGAGTGGAGACTTCAGACGAAAGTCATTACTGTTAATATGTGATCATTTGTAAGGTTCATGAACTATTAATGCAAAATTATTGTGCAACACAACCTTGAGTTCAACTACCAATCTATTCTGGAATACAGACATTTTGGTACTCTGTTGTTTTGGTACCGAGATCTTTATGTACTTCCCAGAATTCGTTTTGATACATTAATAAAAAGATTTTGGCAATTGGGTTAATGTTTCAAATGTGATTTTATATTTTGAACTAATTATGCAATTTTGCTTTTCACAAAAACTGGACTGAAATGTCCTTAGGTACCGAAACTACTGGTTCTGAAACAGCGTTGTGATTCATCAGTCATGGATGTCAACGGTGTATTATGTTTACAGATCAGCCTTAGCAGATTAAAGTCTTTTCATTGCTACGTTTCCTATTTGGGTGCACCTGACTGATTAATACAGTTCAATTTTTTTTCTGTGGATATATGCTAAAATTCTGTGATAATCTCTGGGCAGGTCAAATTGCAATCCAGACAAGTGCATTCCAGAAGGTCACTTGCCAAGTAGACGAGGACTCCAAAGTTTTTCCATGCCCCTGTATCACAACTTTTAGGCATGAAGAGATTTATACACTGATGCTATTACGTTTAGCCCTGGGATCTTACCTCATCCTTTGTTCTTATTCCCTAGGTCATAACATAGAAACAGTTGATATTCCTACTCTATATACAATTGTTAGGCCTGAAGAGATTGATACACTCTTGCTACTAGGATTAACCCTAGGGTCTGGCCTGGTCTATTGAGACTTATTTACTGGGTCATAACATAGAAACAGTTGATATTCCTACTCTATATACAATTGTTAGGCCTGAAGAGATTGATACACTCTTGCTACTAGGATTAACCCTAGGGTCTGGCCTGGTCTATTGAGACTTATTTACTGGGTTGTAACATAGAAACAGTTGATATTCCTACTATATATACAATTGTTATGCCTGAAGAGATTGATAAACTCTTGCTACTAGGATTGACCCTAGGGTCGGGCCTGGTCAATTGAGCCTTGTTAGGGTCCCGTATGGGAGATACCGGTGCCCTATAGTAATCACTGTCTGTCTGTCTGTCTGTCTGTCTGTCCGTCCACAAATTTTGTTCCTGGCTGATAACTTTGGTATTTATTGACCGATGTACATGAAGCTTGGTCAAGATGTTCAGTTCACAAAAATACACATGGAGGTAAAAAGTCAAGGTCAAAGGTCAAGGTCATTAGATTCAAAGGTCAAGGTCATATTTTGCATCTTTTCACTGATGAACATTTTGTTATGATATTAAGAAGCAAAGTTGGTCGGAATTAAAGAATAAGTCAACTGACCAAAGATCAGGGTCACTGGGTTAATGGTCAAGGTCATTTGGGTCCAAATGTCAAAGACAAAGTGGATCTCTGACTTTGACCCTGGCTCATGATGGAGGAGGTATATAAGGTGAAATAAAACAAATCAAAGCTAACAAATGAGTATTGCACCGGCATTTACATTTCTGTTAGCCCAGCAAATATATAGGTGGAAGGAAACAAGACTCACATCATAGTACATGTAAAATGTATATTTTGCTTCCTTGCGATTCTTTTTGAAGTCCAAATATAAAACGTCAAGCTCAGCTATATGGGCAGATTGCTTCTTGATGATTATGGGGGATATATTGCCACAAGACGGGGCCCTTACTGACCTGTCAGTGTTCTGGTTTACTGGGTTGTAACATAGAAATAGTTGATATTCCTACTCTATATACAATAGTTAGGCCTGAAGAGATTAATACACTCTTGCTACTAGGATTGTCCCTAGGGTCTGGCCTGGTCGATTGAGACTTGTTTACTGGGTTGTAACATAGAAACAGTTGATATTCCTACTATATATACAATTGTTAGGCCTGAAGAGATTGATAACCTCTTGCAAATAGGATAGCCCCTAGGGTCTGGCCTGGTCGATTGAGACTTGTTTACTGGGTTGTAACATGGAAACAGTTGATATTCCTACTATATATACAATTGTTAGGCCTGAAGAGATTGATACACTCTTGCTACTTGTATTGACCCTAGGGTCTGGCCTGGTCTATTGAGTCTTGTTTACTGGGTTGTAACATAGAAACAGTTGATATTCCTACTCTATATACAATAGTTAGGCCTGAAGAGATTAATACACTCTTGCTACTTGGATTGACCCTAGGGGTTGGCCTGGTCTATTGAGATTTATTTACTGGGTTGTAACATGGAAACAGTTGATATTCCTACTATATATACAATTGTTAGGCCTGAAGAGATTAATACACTTTTGCTACTAGGATTGACCCTAGGGTTTGACCTGGTCTATTGAGACTTGTTTACTGGGTTGTAACATAGAAACAGTTGATATTCCTACTATATATACAATTGTTAGGCCTGAAGAGATTGATACCCTCTTGCTACTAGGATTTACCCTAGGGTTTGGCCTGGTCTATTGAGACTTATTTACTGGGTTGTAACATGGAAACAGTTGATATTCCTACTCTATATACAATTGTTAGGCCTGAAGAGATTGATACCCTCTTGCTACTAGGATTTACCCTAGGGTTTGGCCTGGTCTATTGAGTCTTGTTTACTGGGTTGTAACATAGAAACAGTTGATATTCCTACTATATATACAATTGTTAGGCCTGAAGAGATTGATACACTCTTGCTACTAGGATTGACCCTAGGGTTTGGCCTGGTCTATTGAGACTTGTTTACTGGGTTGTAACATAGAAACAGTTGATATTCCTACTTCATAATCGTATATAGAATTGATGGACATGAAGAGAAACCATTAATACACTCATGGCCTTATTGGTGTCTTGCCTGTCACCAGGGATTTAGGCCTTCTTTTGATAAACATGTATCATATTCAACGTATTATAAATTGAACATAATATTTCAAGTGAGCTATGAAGGCCCCTGGGCCTGTTGTTCATCTTGACATGATATTTGCAAAGTCATCACTCTTGGCGTTGTGTTTTTTTGCAGAGTTATGTCCCCTTGCATTAAATGTGTCTTGACTCTTTTTCCTGAGAATCACACTTTTTGTATCATTACAGTCTTATTTGGTTCTTAGTCCATAATATTTAGTTTTCATTTAGTTTCTGAAACCTGGTAGAGTTAATAATAATAATAATAATAATAATAATGCTTTATTTATAGAAGGTAGCTCAATTAGTTACAAAACTATTCTCCCTAGAGGCCTTCTCTACAATCTACGGCAATAATATATACAGAGTAATAGCATTATAAACTGTATATGAATATAAATTCAGATATAATCAAAGGCAACATTGCAAAGATTTGAAATACAATTCTAGCATAATTACAGCCAAATATGTTGCTATAAAATGCATAGTAAATTAATTGTACATGGACAAAATGCAATAATATTATCAATACTTAAAATATGAAATCAAGAAGCATGTACTGTACATAGTAATTTATAGATCAAATTGCAGAGATTGTAATCCTTCTAGTAACATGGAGGAATCAGCATATGGGCATAATAATTATATGGATCAAACTAGAATTCAGAGGTGAAGAAAGTGCCTAAAACATTTTGTCTTGAAAGACTGTAGACTGTCAGAATTTTTAATTTGAAAGGGCCATCCATTCCATACATGAATACCAGACATTTGAAAGCTTTTCTTATATTGTTCTATCTTCGGTTTGGGTTGGATAAGTTCTCTGTCTGTTGTAGAACGTAAAGTATAATTAGATGGAGGTTGGACAAATAAATTCTTGAGGTATTTAGGTGTTAATCCATTTATTGATTTATACATCAGTACAGCTTTGTGATAATTCACCCTTTTATTAATTTCTAGCCACTGTAGTTTCAGTGAGGATGATACGTGCTGCTCTTTTTTGTAACTTTAGCACTCTGTCTTAAGTTTTGTTTGGAACAATTTCCCCATATAGTTGTACAGTAATCCAGTGGTGGCAAAATATAAGCATTATAGTACAGTATTCTGGTATTCTGAGGCAAATACTTCCTTATTTAAATAAGTAATGCTAACTTGGCTCCTAACATTTTACAAACTTTGTCAACCTGAACATTCCATTGTAGAGATTTGTCAACATGAATACCTGAACATTTATGGCTTGAGACATTTTCAATCACCATTATATGTAGTAATGTATGTGTCTGTCAAACTTACTGTTTCGTCCTTGACTTTGATTCACATACCTAAGGATGAGTGTGAAGGGAGGGAGGATACATAAATCAGTGTTTGGCTCACTGTATGTAATATCTAAATATTATTGATTGTTGCTATTACTGTTTTGGAGATTTTATTGATGTATAGAATTGTATTGCCGAATGCTGTGAATACATTTGATAAAATATTTGAAGACATTTTCATGTGGTTTCCAGTTGGGATTTGACATGGCTTCTTTAAGATGTTGAAACAGTATACTAAATACATGTACTGTACATGTATTCAATCACTAAAGAAGATGACATTTTATTAGAAGTTTTATAAAGGAATCTTTTAAATGCTTAAATAAAGAATTCTATATAAAATATAACTTTCCGTTGTTAACATGATTTTTAAAGTAGCAGATATTTTGTCAGAACTTTCGAGGGATTATTTAAATAATTAGATAAAACATATTCAAAAGTATGGCTATCCATTGTTTACGTAATAATTACTATGGATGACACAGAATATAAGTTTATTGTTTACTTGTGCGAGAGGACATGGAATATTAAGAACTGAGATTTGAAATCCCTGGTAAGGGAAGTAGATCATTGAGACCCGGACAAGTATATGATTCAGAGCTGGTGTGACATGGAGTTTTCAACTTGATTCCTCAAAGGTTTACAGTAAGATCAACATATTCATGGCTTTAGTGCATATTATTTATTTGTAATACTCTGTCCACTTAAGTATGATAAAGGAACGGATGTCAGCCATGAGACTAGATGGTTCATGTTTGAACAAGTTTTGCCAAAATCAGGAAAAGGTTGAGTGACATGAATATGAGGCGAGCTAGCCAGGAAGTTCTGTCCTTAAGTGTGGAAGTGTTGGTTTGGACGATAAGGAGCCTTCTGTGGCTGTTGAATTTTCTAGTCGCAAAATGTTTTTACTCGGAGGGGTCATTAAGGAGATTTGTATCCTCTAGGCCTTCATAAGGGATATTTACACGGAAATATTAATCTGAGGAAAGCCAACATGAAAAAGAATTTTACAGCATTTTTGGCCTGTTCATTTTCCATTTCTTCCTCTCCTGGTAAATTTGAATAATTTTCCCCTTTATTTCAGGGACAATTTTCTTGTTTAAAAACATTCATCAGTTTTAAGTAAGACTTGAAAAACAAATACAATTTATTCAGAGATTTGTCTCTTTTCTCTTTTCGTTCCCTTTATATAATAATGGCAAACCATGACATCTCTAGGCTGATACCAGTGGTAAACTGTAGTATCCCTTGTCTTATATCAATGGA